>NW_027133465.1:4450000-4630000 GCF_026122565.2 Emydura macquarii macquarii
GGAACCCACTGAGGCATTCCATATCATGAAAGATTGGACCCTTAGGCTGAGCCACTTAAGAGGGTTTGGGACCCCATTTTAGGCAGCTTTGAAAATTGCCGCCTTGGTTTCCTAACAATTTGATGCTGCATAATTTCTGAGACAAAGTCCCAGCTCCAGTTGGCATGCTCAAAGGAGGCTATCTAGGGGAGTGCTGCCTGTGAACACATGTACTTATGCATGTACAACATCAAATTAATAAAGAGTGTCTTTTCCCGTTGCTATGCATATGCACACATATGTTTTGGGGGAAAAAAGAGGGATATGTTAAAGCAATCAGAACTGGGCTTTCTTCTTTCAAACAAATTAGTTATGTACATATTTCCTGAATAAATAGTATCATATAAATATTTATACCTCATATGTGGTCTTATAGCTCAGGGGATGAATATAGATCCTACAGATGGAGAATAATTTGATTTATCCCAGCAGCCTGACACCATTTGTGGAATGGGGAAGCATCAGTAGAGTCCAGACACATGAAAGTGAGCCAAAATAGACGTATCTGAGAGAGAGTGGGAAGAAACTCTGAAGAACTAGATCAAAAGCAGTATTTTTCTGTTTAAATAAATAAAAGTATCACTGGGTGTGAGATCCCACTTGAGTTTACAGTGATTCAGATGCAGCCTTTTTAATGCACAATCAATCCTTTATTTTGTATTTTTGCAAACTGTTAAAAATTGACTCTTTGCCGAATACCTGGGCATGTTCCAGTGGTGACTTCACCTCCACAGAAATTTGGTAGGTTGCCTTCTCTACTGTTTGCAGATTTAACTAGTGTGTGTGTGCATGTACTAATTTGGTGAGTTGTGAGACACGCTTTAATATTTTCAAAAAATAAATCGAGTGCTGTTGAAAGGTGCTGGACTGACCGCCCTGGAAAATGAAGTCCGCTGTTTTATAGCCATAGGACAGGTATAGCAACACAGTGATAATGCAACCTTCCACTGCACTAACCAACTTCCTGAGCTGGAAGGACAATCCATGCAGGTCATAAAAGAGTTCATGCTACAGACTTGAAATGCCATCCGATGCACACTGCCAGCATAGGCCTGTGCACAATGTGAATCCCACAGGATTTGCACTGGCATTCTGCATAGGAGTGAATTCTACTGTTGGTCCTTAGATTCATGGATTTTAAATCCAGGAGAGTCCATCATGATTATTTAGTCAGACCGGCTGCATCATGCTGGCTAGATAATTTCAGCCAGTGATTCCTGCACCAATCCTAATAACATTGTGGTTGAAATAGAACAGGTCTCTTAGTAAGACATCCAGTCTCCGTTTAAAGATTCCAAGTGATGGAGAATATCAATGATCAATACATTATTCCAATGGTCATTTATTCTTACTGTTAAAAAATTTCACCTTATTTCCAGTGTGAATTTTATCTAGCTGTAACTTCCAGCCATTGGATCTTGTCATACCCTTCTCTCCTAGTGTAAACAGTGTTCTGCTATCCGAATTCTTTTCCCCACATAGATACCCACAGACCGTGATCAAGTCACCCCATAACCTTCTCTAAAATAAGCTAATTAGATTGAGCTCCTTTAAGTCTGTCACTGTAAAACAGGTATTTCAGTCCGTGAATCATTCTTGTAGCTCTTCTCTGACTCCTCCAATTTTTATTGGTCCCGGGGAGGCTACCAGCAAGGGTGCCCATGCGTGTTCGTGCCTTTTGTGACTTGAGCTTGTGTCCATAGGATAAGACAACCAAATTGCTCTTCCGGACACACTGTGACCCATAAGCTTAGGTGAGCTTCTCCCTGCTAAGTATTTACTGGTGACCTCTTCTCTTTTAAATAATCGGTATGTTTCTTAAAAGTGAAAGTTTAGGACAGTAGAGAACACGCTATAACACTGGAAAATGTTATGCTGTCTCTGGAGAATGTAACTTCTTTTCTTTCCTCTTTTCCCCTCTCATGTTAGAGGAATGCAGTGCTGAAAATGTGAAAATTTAAAACAAAAACTGTAGACGTGCTGTAGTTTGTTACACCCTCTTTCTTCTCAGCTCCATTCAAACAAGCAGCCAAGTTTCTTCAGGCTGTTAAATGCTTTTACCTTCTGTGTCCAAGTCAAAAGTTAAATAATGTGTGAATGGATGTAAAAGGAAAACACGCATGGAGCGAAAGAGTTCCTCTTACAACAAGATAATTGTTACATTCCTGGAAGCAAATAGCAAGCTCCTCTTTTCTGCGCTTGTGTCCATGAAGTCTTGACAGATACAACTGAAGTTAATTACCTGCTTGTTTCTTTGTGCTTTTACTCTGGGGCTAGACCCTGTAAATACTACCTGTTGTATTGCTTACTACCATGAGTGGCTGCTGAACTGAAGCTGATGAGACTATTCATGGGAGAGTAAGCACTATGGACCAGGTTTTTAAAGCTATTTAGGTGCTGCAGGAAGGTCCACAGATGCTTTTGAAAATCCTACTAGGTGCCTGTCTGTGTCTTTGGGCATCTAAATATCTGTAAAAATCTGGCTTGGTAGGCTTAATCTTGCACTGATAAAGTCATTAGGCGCAGTATCAGGCTGTATGTCCATTGGTAATTGTTTGTAGTATCAGGCCTTTGACTGTGGCAACAAAACTTACCTAAGTGACATTGACAAGACGAAAGGCTTCCGTTAAATGCTTCAAAGCCAATTATTTTTTGTCAGGGTCCAAATTTCTTGGTCAAGGTCCAGACTCCAGAGAAAATAATAAGAACAATAAGAATAATAAAGAGTAAATAACAAGATTCCGGGGTCCATTCAAAAGCATCTGGCGGGCTGGATTTGGCCCACAGTCTGCCTGTTAACTACCGAGGGTTTCCAAAAGCATGTGATACTGGGTTAGCTTTAGGTCAGTGCTGAGCGCTTCCAAGAATTCCACCCTAGTAGGGGCTCCAGAGATCATAGCGATATTTAAATATTTAGCTTGGAGCATTTACTGTAAGAAAATATCGAAATGAAAATGTTTTGAAAAGACAAAAGTGATCGTGGAAATGGCTTCTTGAGAGGATTGGGAAATAATCCTTACCTACCCACACAATGTTGAACTCAGTGTGTCAATGGCCTGCCTTTAACACATGCACACACACAAAAAGTGTATGGCTTTTGCACAGGAAGTAGCAACCCTCGCAGACTTGCCAACAGGAGAAAGCTGTATTAGTGAACTACATAGTGTAATTGACACATCTTTTCTTCTCAGTGGTTGTTTGCTGTTCTTTAACATTAGAAAGCTTTTGCAGTTAAGTTCAATAGGTTCCCATTCATATATAGCAGCTTGTTCAAACTTGCTCGTTTATATCCCTGTTGGGTCTCTTTTGCTGGTTGAAAAGTCAAGCGCTGCAGGTCATGTTAGACGGTGGAGTCTATATACAACTCCTGCAAACTCAGCTCCTTGGTCTCAGGGCAGGTCTACACTGCCGGCAAAATTCAGTGGCAGTCGTTGGGAGTTATGCTTCCCTTTACTGCTCCGTCTCCACTGCACTGCGCTGATGGGAAATGCATTCCCGTCGACGCAGCACTATGCTTTTTTTGGAGGTGGTTTTAGTAGATTGACTTCCAGACCGATTGAGCGTGTCTTCACTGCCACTCAATCAATCTGGAAAAATCGATCTGACGGTGGCGAATTTGCCCCCATCAGTGTGTATATAGCCTCAGCTAACAGGTGATCTTTACTCCTCTTTTAAAGTGTTGCGGTAAAGCCTTATCTGCAGATGAATTGTATTAGTTTAAGCTGCAGTAGTTGGATGGATATGAATAGATAAAATGGAAAATGCTTTAAACACTCCTTTCTGCTGTTATTTCAAGACGGGATGGGAACTAGTCTGTGGCACCTCTCATCCAAAGATCCTCAAGCACTCGGGCAGCATTAATTAAGTCTCACAACTGCAATATTATTGTCCCTTTTTACAGGGAAGGGGAAAACTGAGGAACAAAGAGATTAAGTGAGTGACTTGTCCAGAAATCTCACAGCATGTCATTGGCACAGTCAGGACTAGAATCCAGGAGTCCTGACTCCCAGTCCCCTGCTTTCACTACTTTTCTGCCTATGGTAAGAGAACTGACTTAGCAGTGCAATGTGGCTGGGGAAAACAGACAGTCCGTTTACACCATCACAGGTGGTAACTTTTAAAATTGGTAAAAGAGATGGGTTGGGGGAAAGAGTTTTCTTTAGTCAAGATTGGGACTGTGCAAACCTTGATGATTTGGGAGCCACAGGCCTATGAAAACCTGTCTCCCCCCCACATTTCATTTTACATCCTCCAAAAGCTTCATTCCAAATTTCAACAAAAAACAAGAAATCAAAGAGAAACTCAACCCAAACTGCCAAATTTTGCTTGATTTTCATTCGAAATGATGAGTTTAGCATGGTTTCCACCCACAGCTCTAGATTGGGCCCAGGCCAACTTGAGACTTGATCAGGGCTGGTGAACTTTGGCAAATTTTTCCGTGAGTCGGTGTTTCAGCTTTATACAACCCCTACACTCAGGTGAGTTTTGCCTTGCTTGAGTTTGTTAAGATCATTTTGCACATTTACAGCTGGGACTACAGCATTGTCATTGCTCCTTTGTTATTACTAATAACATTTCCTCATTATTTTTCCACCGTCAGTTTCGATCGTCAGCTCCTCTGGGCAAAGACTGTGGACCCGATTCTGTATACTGCTGTATATCCGGGGTTACCTATTCAAGTCAAGGGAGTTACACTAGTGTAAAATGTAGGTATATCATGCCTCTTTGTCTTTTTTTATCTGCTTCTAAACATCCAGACACATGTAATACATCTCTAATAAAATAATAGTTATGCATTCTGCTTCTCCAACTAGTTAAGAAGCGACACCAAAAAAAAAAATCTGCCAATAAATAAAGAATGCCACACACTACAACAAATTTATGTTCTGGCTCCCTTCAAGACTTTTTAGAAAAGACCACATGTGTTTTTTTAAAAAACATTTCTTTTGGCAGTTTGTTCCTGGAAGACCAGGGGCCTGAGATAGTACCGGAGCTAAATGATCAACACCTGTGGTGATAGTTACAAGGCTAGCTGCCGCTGTAAATATTTCTAGGGAGCTTGGCAAAATAACAGAAGAAAATGTTATTGAATTAGGTCAGATAATTTTTGAGTGATTTTGTTCCCAAGAGACAAAATATGTCACAGGTTATTCTGCTCTTCCTGTAATTCACAAATATGAAGTCAGTTAATTCAAGACCTTTGAGTCCAGACTTTCACAAGGCCAAATATAGCATTTCAGAAATGCTTCTTTCACTGTAAACTGAAATGCTAAAACCAGAGAGCCATGTCATGCCATTTGTTTTTAAGCAGAACTCCCGAGGCTAGGCTGTTTTTAGGTTACAAAAGAATTGTACTTTAAAATGATGGCACACACAGCTTTCCCTATAACTTAAAAATTAGGAGCCTGATTGTCAGTTGGTTATAAATCGTCAGTGGAGTTATGCTGATTTATACCAGCTGAGGAGGATGTGGTCCTACACCAGAGTAAATATGTTGATGGTCAGGATAGGAACATACTGTAACTTCACTTAGTTTATGTAATCTGTACATTTTTCTAGCCTAATGTCGCATTCTCTTTCAGTTAGAAATTACCAATGTGAAATCATTTTTTTTTTTCAGTATATTTTACAATTTCAATCCCAGGAAATCCAGAGTCAGGAAAAGTCAGGAAATCCAGAGTACGGATCAGTGGTTGGCATAAAAGATAATGAGTCTTAGTTGGTGGAATTACTGCTAGCTAGGTTCTGAAGTCTCTGTACTAGTGTAACTAAATTGATGTGCTAACACCAGTGCATATTTTCTCAGTGTAGACAAGGCCTCGTGTTGTGTATCACTGCATAGCTCACGCGTAGATTTTTCTTTTCTTGAGGGATTCAGCAGATTGCAGGCTGGTATCACGACTGTTGCAGGTTCAGTGGAAATCAGGTTTGAAATCACAGAAGGCCAAAACTGGAGCTCTAGAGCCTCTCTATAATTTAGGCTTGTCCACACACACAAGTTATCCTGTTTTAGGTATGCTGGTATTGTTAAACCACCACAATCCCGCTAAGGGTGGATGCGGGTGTGTGGGTATAAAAGAATTTATGCTGGTATGGCTATTGCTATATGGAAAGGGGAATAAGCTATACTGGTGTAAGGCATCTTTCTAGGGGTGTAACTGTGACCACACTCGTTGTTGTACTGGTATAACTGTATCGGTAAAATATCAAACCCCCGAGCAACATAGTTAGACAAAAACTGTGTATTGACCAGGCCTAACTCAACATGACTGATCGCACGTACCGAGGTCATAGGTTGAGCTCAGACCAGGAGGAAGAACTTAAAGGTTGTTGATGGAATGTAATCCTGAGTTCAGTGCTTCCTTTCTGGCATTTAAAACTGCATCAAAACGGAGCATGGTTACAGAAGTAAAATCATGGAAGACAGGGTGTTTGAAATCACTTTTCAGGGTCACTTTTTAGTAGGCTTGCATTATTACCATCCAGTCAGCTCAGCATCAGTCAAGTGGGATTTTAGCACATTCTCATTGATTCAGTCAGAAATTTGGAACAGGCTAGATACTGAAAATGCAAGTAAGTTGGTAAAAGTGTCTCTGTATCTAAGGGCAGACACAAACGAGTGGTGTACCTAGTTAGCTAGTAGGCTGGGTACTTGATTAGAATCATAGGGTTTGAAGGGACCGCAAGGGCGTCTAGTGTAACTCCCTGCCAAGATGCAGGATTTGTTGTGTCTAAACCATCCAGGACAAACCACTATCCAGCCTCCTTTTGAAAAGCTCCAGTGAAAGAGCTTCCACAACCTCCCTAGGCCGTCTGTTCCATTCTCCTACTGTTCTTACAGTTCGGAAGTGTTTTCTGGGATTTAATCTAAATCTGCTATGCTGTAGTTTGAACTCATTGCCTCTTGTCCTGCCCTCTGTGGCAAGAGAGAACGATGTTTCTCCATCTTTTTTATGGCAGCCTTTCAAGTATCTGAAGACTGCTATCATGTCCCCCCTTAATCTTCTCTTTTCCAAACTAAACATACCCAGTTCCTTCAGCTTTTGCTCAGATGGCTTGCATTCCATTCCTGTGATCATCTTGGTCGCTTGCCTTTGGATCCTTTCCAGTTTCTCCACATCCTTCCTATACATTGGTGACCAAAATTGGACACAGTACTTCAGCTGAGGCCTAACCAGCGCCAGATAGAGCAGTACTATCACCTGCTCTGACTTGCATACTACGCCTCTCTCAATGCAACCTAAAACTGCTTTAGCTTTTTTTGCTGCAGCATGGCATCGCTGACTCATGCTGAGGCTGTGATCCACCACAACTCCCAGATCCTTCTCAGCAGTGCTGCTCCAAGCCAGTTTCCCCCCATTTCTGTATTTGTGCATTTGGTTTGTCTTCCCTGCGTGTACCACCGTACATTTGTCTTTGTTTATTTTGTTGTCTGTAGCCCAGTTCTCCAGTTTATCAAGATCCCGCTGAATTTTAGCTCTGTTCTCCAACATATTGGCAACCCCCCCACTGTCATCTACAAACTTGATCAGTTGTAGATGTAGGATCAATACCTACATCCAGGTCATTAATAAAGATGTTAAACAAAACCAGACCCAGAACAGATCCCTGTGGGACCCTACCCGCCAATCCAACATCATTCCATTAATAGTTACTCTTTGTTTGTGGTTGTTTAACCAATTATGTATCCACTTAATGGTAGTTCTGTCAAGTCCGCATTTCTGCAGTTTACTTATCAGAATGTCATGTGGGACTGTGTCGAAAGCCTTGCTGAAGTCCAGATATATCACGTTCACCACATTCCCCCTATGCACCAAATCAGTTATCCTGTCAAAGAAGGAAATCAAGCTAGTCTGGCATGATTATTGTGTTTCCTGTGTTTTGCTTATAGACTTCCATGCTTTTCGGACAACAGTTCTGCCATTTTATGGCGGAGAAAGACAATAAATATTCTTATTTATATTATAACAGCCTGAGAGACCGTTCCTCCCCCAAAGAGTTTATAATTGTAATAGAAACAGCAGATGAAGGGGAGTGGGGAAACAGGCACGAGATACTACAATAGTGGGGATCATATAAGTACAAAAGTGGTATCAAGCGATGAAGTGGCTGGCCCAGCGTCACGTAACGGTTCAGTGTCAGAGCAGGGGGTAGAATCAGGTATCCTGATTCCTCAGCAAGTGTCCAATCCTCTGAGCAGCGCTTTAGAGTTAATATGGTTTGTGTTTCACTTCATAAAAACTTGTCTGGATTTTTTCTGCCTGGGAGAAATCACAACAAGCCTGTGCATTGCGTAGGATCAGGCCCTCTGTATTGCTGGAGATGATACATGCGCCAGAAAGAATACATCTGGATTCGCAGGTCCCAGGTTGAACTTGTAGTGTGGGCAGTTAGAAAAAGCAACTTTTTCCTTGTAAACTGAGCGAAGTTGCTATGATGTCATTGAGACATAATAAACACCGAATCCCACAATGCCGTTTTTATAGTCACTTCTCTGAGTAAAACCCCACTTTAATATTACTTTCACATACTCTCTAGGGTGTAGCTTTTACTTAATTTTTTAACAGTTTTATTACTAAAGGCCCCAACGGAAAAATATGCCATTCCTAACCTCTTCAGGTTGACTGGCCTGAGCTGTTAATCTGCTTTGTCAGTAAATTCTTTCAATACCCCTTTCTTATGAACTGTTGGCAGGATGCATCCTAACTCACTTACCATCTGTTGAGTGGGTGCATTGTTCGACAACTGTGTTCTACAGATTATTGATTTGATAGATTGTCAATGTATTCAGCCAGGCCATTTTTGCACCCTCTATGTTTTATGTGACCTCCACTACCAATAATATTAACTCTTCACCATCTTGAATGTATTTATCTTCACAAACCTCCGGTGAGGCAAGATGGTGCTATTACCCCTGTTACCCAGATGGGTAATTGAGGCCCAGAGAAGCTAAGTGGCTTGTTCAAGGTCACAGCCAGGAATGAAACATGGTTCTCCTAGTACCTGGGAAGGAGTGGGGAGGGGGGCTGGAGTAAGCTGTACTGGCAAAAGTGTGGTTTTGCTGATATACGTGCACTGCTTTGCTAGTATAGGACTAGTATAGCTACTCCGGCAAGGCCTTCCTAATGTAGACTGGCCGTAGTCATAGCAAGGCCAGGTCAGTACTTGGATTGGAAGCCTACAAGGAAAACTGAAGTGCAGCAGGCGGCGCTGTCTCTTTGTTACCTGTCTGTGCAGTGCTTAGACCAATGGATCCCTGCCCTCTGGATACTACTAATAACTGAGTGATGCTGGTTTTACAGAGCATCGGACTGAGCTCGCCGACATGGTGATAAAGCCCCAAAGAGTGAACATACGAGTTTCACCCTTCTGAGTCGACTGTCCTGTTGTCTCAGTGGGATGTAGCTGCCGGAAGAGGTCAGAGTCGTGTAGGTGAATCAGTCCCTGCAGGTAAGTTGGACCGGTCCCCAGGAGAGCTTTGAAAACGAGGACTTGAATCTGGCTTGGTATTCAACAGGGAGGCCAAAGGCCAGGACGGAGTGGAGCATGGGGCAGTGTGTTCTTGGGTGGCCGGGGTTGCTGAACTGACAGCTGTGTAATGAACCAATTGTAGATTTTTTTTTTAAAGGTCAGCAGCTTCAAAGCTAGACAAAAGAATTTGGTAACAAAGAAAGAGCCTAGGAACTGAGCGTCATTTATCTGGGAGGATGGGGAATATTTCCAGCTAGTGACCAGGCAGGTCCTCTGGGTGCCATTGTCTGGGGGATCTGGAAAGGTTTTTGGCAGCTGGGAGGCAGTGTTGCTGGCAGGACTGTGTTTAGACGAGGGATCCAAATGCCCAGAAACTCTGCCTGACCTCCCTCACTATTGCACGCAGCAGTCTGGCCGCTCAGCACTTAAAGCTTTTAGTTCCCAGGAATCATCCACCTCCTTGCTGGTATTCTGAGGGTTAAATCAAATTTGGTTTTCATCCAAGACGTGGCAGCTGAATTGCAGCCCAGAGTGAGTTTTTATGGCTGAATTATAGACCCCAGAAAAAAAACGGGTTTATAATGGAAATTATGACAGACCCTTAATCGTAGTAGCAGGAACAGCGCCATTGTAATATACACTGGCATTATGCTGCAGGGTATTATAAAAGAAAAAAGGCTGCTGCAGTGCTCTGCCCCACCAAAGATCAGTACAGGTTGGGGCCTCCATTGGAGGAGGGAAAGGCTGTCTGCCAAAATGAATTTTGTTTTAAAAAAAATTATCCTCTACAACCCACTGTCAAATCCCATCTCTGCATAGGAGCGGGATTTAAGATCAGTGTCTTGATAAGCCCTTTTGCCACCCTGAGAAAGGGAAAATAAATGTGTAGGACAAATAGAAAGTGACACCAGGTATACATTGATCAACTCAAATTATACAGTACAAAGCAACATCGTACATGTTGTAGAGAACGATTCTGTACTGACCCCAAGGGAGACGGGGTCTGGGTTAGTGGTTATCAACTTCTCCAGAGCACGATCCAATGTTACAACAGGAAAAAAGGTTCAGGGCTCCCACGGTCCCACCAAGCCATAAAGAAAGGGACTTGTTCACAACCCTCAGGTGACCAAATTGGTTTAATCCAACCCCTTTAGGATCACTTAAATAATATAGAGTTGAAATTACTGTGGCTCTGGCAGGAATTGAATGCAGCAAATGATACAATAAAGAAAAGATGGTCAAATTTTATTGGCTTATTCACCAATGATTTCTTGAAAATGACTTGCGGAAGTTATGATTTATGCTGCTTCAAGCTTTTATCTGCTGCTGTCTTGGCCGACACATCCTTATTACAGAGAATTATGGGTCTCAACTGATTTTCTGAATTAAATAAATTAAAACAAATATATATACTTTAATGGAAGAGCCTTTATTGATGGCTAGGTTTAAATGCTTTTTTATGCAGCATAGGCCTGATCCAAAGTCCATTGACTTCAATGAACTTGAATCACACCTTATCTTTGTTTTAAAAAAACACCAATAGCTCAGTAGCCTAACCCCACAAGAATTTAAAATTAGGTTATGTTTCCCCAAAAAGGCTTTTCCATGCAAGACTTTTAAAGCCCGGCACCTCTGGGAGGCACAGCAATCAAGATATTTTAGTAGCTGTTGTTTGAAGACTAAAGATATTCCTCTTGAAATGAACCTCCTTTTTTTTTTTTTTTTTTTTTTTCTGTTCCTGCCAGCCATCCCACCCTCGCAATATCTCCTAGTGAAACATTTTGCAATGTATCACACGCTGTTTGTGGCCAAACACATTTTTGGCTCCTCCATGTGATGCAGAACCTTCTTCCAACTTTTTAGATGCTCTCTCAGATGGTTCCTTGCCAGACCGATTTTTTTGGCGTGGTTGGGGTGAACAGAGATTTCTGCCTTTTTTTTTTTTTTTTTTTAAAGTTTAAAGATGCTTTCTCCCACACGTGCATTGAGAATGTCTGGCTTGTCGTTTCAGTGTCTGCCTCGATGCATTCTGTTTCTCACACAAAAATTTTGGTCCTCCTCTTAAACCGCCCCCAGCTCTCCAAAACAAAACAAAAAAGGAGCAGTTACACATTATTTTTGCACTGGTGAGAATAAGGTCACAGGAAAGTGGGTAGCACAAACATTATTAACTGGAAAAACATGGGAGTTGTCCTACAAATTATTAGGATGACTCAGTTGTTTACTTTTTTATTTTTTAAACGAAAGTGGCAAATTTAGGGCCGTGGTTAGCATCAAGCCATAAACCACTGGTGTTAGCACATATTTCGGAGCGAAGGGCGGAGGGGAGACCAGAGAGAGGGCCAGATTCTCAGCGGGTGTAAATTGGCATAGCCAGCTGACAGTGTGACTTGTAATCGACTTTCAGTGCCTGATCCTGCCCCATGGAAGTCAATGGTTCTTTACCGTTGACTTCAGTGAGCACAGGATTCCTGGATCAGTGTTTCTCAAGTGCGGCCACCGTGGCCACATGTGGCCACTAGGGGTTTTTTCTGCAGCCACGACAGCCTCATGGGCAGAGATAGGGGAGGGAGCCCAAGGGCTCCGGGGGAGGGCTTCAGTCCCATCCCCCCCCTTCAGCCATGGGGCTTTGAGGTCTGGCTTAACCCCCGTCCCCTCCCTTCAGCTGTGGGGATCTGGCTCAGGGATTCAACCCAGGGCTGTGGTCTTACCAGGCACCGTGGTCAAGAGGCAAGGAGCAGGGTGAGCCTGGGGTGCGAGGACACAGAAAGGAGCTCAGGGCAATGGGGGTGGGGCAAACTGTGGGGCTGGGAGGGTCCGGTGGGGAGCCCAGGAGGGTGGGGGATGCAGCAGGGGCCAGGGGGGACCTGTAAAGGGAGGCAGCAGGGGCCAGGGGCACCAAAATACAAATGTACATTATTTTGAGTATTGAGTCTGCAATAAAACCCCTGCCTACATAAATGGGCATGCTTTGGACATGTATGTGTGCACATTTATTTGTTTTTCCCAAAATTAATTGAGTATTTTGGGAAAAATTGTCAGAGCGGCCACCAGCAAGAGTGGGTGGCCACGTTCCGAGGCCACCAAAAAGTTTGTCGTGAGAATCACTGTCCTCGATGTTCAGGGCAGAAGGGACCACTGTGATCATGTAGTCTGACAGGAACCCTACGCAAGTAATTAATGCATCAAGCCCATAACGTCTCTTTGAGCTCTTTTGGAAACATGTCCATCTTACCAGGATCAAGCCTTTAGAGATGATGGGTCATAAAAAACAAAATACTCATTTCAAATTGTCTGTATGCCTACATTCTGTTTAAATATAACCGCAACAAAACATGCAATACTATAGCGCTAGCTGTTTTGCTACCTCAGTAATTCTGTGAGCCCCTGACACCATAGCATCTATGTGAGAAGTATTTAGAAATAGAAATTATTTATATTTTGCTAGTGCTTAAAGTCTCAGGAAAGATCAGGGCCCTAGTGTGCTAGGTGCTGCACATACAAGTAGTAAGAGACAGTCCCTGCCCCAAAGAGTTTACAGTTTAAATAGACAAGGCGTGGAAGAGGAAACAGAGAGGTGAAGCAACTTGCCCAGCAGAACTGGAACCAGAACACCGGGTTCCTGAGGGCTAGCCCAGGACCCAGTCCACTAGCCCAAGCTTCTTCTCAGTTACACTACCCTTATGATAACAATCTGTTTCTTTACAGACCGTAGGAGCTATAGCTTGATTGGCTGGTTTCTTTATAGGTGGCTGTGTGGTCCACACGTGCTTGTGAAGAATTTACTGAGGGAAAGCCAAGGCCCTGACTAAGGAAACTCGAACCGGTGCACACCCCTGAAGCAGATGCACTGTCCTGGTGCACAGTGGAGCTTACAGCGATGTAGGTTAACCCCTTCATGTACCAAAGTAAGGTGTGTGAGGGTAAGCTCCACTTTGCACCGATGCGCTGTGTGTCCATTGGGGATTTACAGCAGTGTAACTATGCCGACCTCAGGCAGATGATCACAGTGGTCCCTTCTGGCCTTGGCAGCTGTGAATCTGTGATGCGTGACTTTCCTTAATGCAGACTGGGCATCAACCCCAGGACTGAATTTTCCATTTCGTTCTGAAAGCGGAGAGGGCCGTGCTCATTCTTTGCTCACTGCAGTGAACGATCACAACCACTGGCACGGCTCGTCCGTTCTTGTAGTGAAAGTCACAGAAAGGCGCTTCTCTCTGGGGAAAGACTCTCCCATGATTTCCTTACAGAGGTGCAGCCACAAAAGCTCGGTGGCTCAGAGGAGTCCAGGTATCTGCAGGTGGCTAGCGTCAGCCGCACAGAAGCGCTGCAGCCTGGGTACTTGCTATCGCAACTCCAGCAGAGGTGTATTGGCAGGGACCTCCTCTGTCTGTGGCTTCATCCAGGGCAAGAGGAGGTGGGGAAACATCCACAGAAAAATGAACGTGAGTCAGGGCTCTATAAACGGTTCCAGGGAAGTTTCACAAGGCTGATGGGGAGACAATGTGCATCCCCTCCGCCCCCCGCCCTACCCCAATCCCCCACCTCCTCATGCACGGACACCGGACTACGTGGAGAGCCCCCTACAGGGGAGAGGAGAGATGGTGCCAGGGAGACGCCCGTGCCCGCGCAAAGGAGTGAGATATCCATGCTCACTGCAAGCGGATCTCCGGGTCCAACACCCGGCCACAGCATTTCTAAAATGAAGTGTAGGTCACTAAGGGTTGACCCCTGCTGTTGTTATCCAGGCAAAACACCAACCGAAATCCTTCAGTGTGTGTACGGTGCTTGAGTGAGTTCTAGAGGACTGGGCCCGTTGGGTGGGGTCTGTCCCCACCTTTCCCATTTTCATAGAGGTTTTCAAACTAGTTTGAGCTTTGCATGCTTGCGATACGCTGCCTCCTCAGCCCCTCCATTTGAGGCTGAGGTCTTCAGAGCCTCCCAGAGGCATATTACAGCATTTGGCACACCGTTATTTTGCATTCTTGGTCTACCTCAGAAATCTCAGGAGGCTTGTCTCTCTCCACCTCCCATAGGGCCTCAGTCAGCACTCCCCTACCTCAGCAACATGCCCACTGAGCTCAGTGGTGGGTGGGAGGAGGGGAAACGTTACCAAGTAAGGAGAGCTAAATGGGACCTGTGTTTCTCTCCTCAGAACGTTACCTTGATGAATTACCTATAATTTCCCTGTCAAGCTCTCTTCTTTTCAAGCGAAGCGATGATGGATTTCAAACACCATTGCACTTCGTCCAAGAGAGAATGAGCTTCATGAATATTTACCCTGTAGATTTCCTCAGTTAAAATAGCCTCATGAATATTTGTTCTGCAGATTCCACACAATTAAATGAATACGTTGATACATAAAATCCTATGTTGCCCAAGAGCAGGAACACGTCCAAGTGGTAGCATAGTAGTGCTACAAGGAGGGGCAAATCTGGAGTAACGCAATGGTGCATTAGGCCTTGAAACTTTACATTTTACTTAGAAATGTTATGCTTTTGTGTGTTCCTATTTTGAAAATGTTGGGCATGCAGAAGTACAATGAAAGCACGGCGTTCCTTATCATTCAGACACAAATAGTTACACACTTTCTTATGACGTCAATGACGTACATGAACGTCGATATTCCGTTTCACTTTCTGATAGATAGTTTGTTGAGAAAGAGGTGTGTGTGTGTGTGTGTGTGTGTGTGTGAAGTGAATTGACCCAAAAGGGGTTCTATGGCAATGTTCATCTGTATATGTTTAGTGGTGTATTTTCAGATGTTTTTAGGATGAACCAAACAGCATGATCAGATTTTTGTAAGTAAACAGATACACCAACTAAACAGTCCAATTGAAATCAGGTAATAGAACATATGCAGCTTCTTAGAAAAATCTGAGCTGTCATAAAAAGAATCCATCTCCAGTATTTTCCAGGTAGTTCTGTCTAACAACGAAAGTATTGTTAGTTTTACGGGAAGAACCAACAGCTTTTCTTCATTGTTTCCTGTAGAGAACATAAGAACGGCTATATTAGGTCAGACCAATGGTCCATTTACTCCAGTATCCTGTCTTCCGACAGTGGCTGATGCCAGATTCGTCAGCGGGAATGAACAGAACAGGGCAATTATTGAGTGATCCATCCCCAGTTGTCCACTCCCAGCTTTTGGCCATCAGAGTTTTAGGGACATGCCGAGAAGAACGTAAGAATGGCCATACTGGCTCACATCAATGGGAATCGGGACTGATGTGTTTGAGCCTTTAACGTATGGGGCCTGGTTTTCAGATGCACAACATCCCCATGTCTTCAAACAGGCTCACCACCCAGCAGCTCCCACTGTAACGCTTATGGCCATGTTTTCAACAGAGCTTAGCTCAGCTGAAAAACAGGCTACATGGGAGCGGAGCACCTTCGAATATCTGGCCCTGATTGTGTGCGCTGAGTGCTTGCAAATCTGCCCCCCTAGGGCCCAATCATGTTCTCGCTGAGGTCAATCTGAGCAGGATTGAGCTCATAATCAATAGCGGGGAGTGCCTCAAACAGCGCCAGAGCGAGGGGAGGGATGTAAGCTAAATCCTAACTAATTTAAGGGAGTTTTAGAAGGAAAAACAAAATAAAAACCTAACTCCGTCTTGTACCGTATATGGTTACATCACCAAAGATGTATCTGATAAAGGATTTCCTAGTCCAAAATGTTCTAAATTTCACTTTAAATTACAAAACTTTGTTCGCGTTTAACAGTTCTTATCACCATAAGTGAGATGTTGATGGTGATCTCCATTAAGCTACCCCCTTACCTCTACCAGAAGATACAGTTTCCCCTGTAGGCTACGCAGAGGAAAACTCTGGACCACTTTGTAATCCCCCCATCTTGGTTCTGTATGTTTCACATTTCAGAAATAGAAGATGCAGCCAACTATGCAACACTGCCCCGGAGTAATATGGGCGCCAATCCTATAATGAAAAGGCAATCACTTAGCGTTCATCGAGCCCATGGCAAGATCAGACGCACCATTAATAACATGCACTAGTAACATTTATATGTGTATACCTCAGTGGCCCTGCTCAAGGGATTAGAATTCAGATTCTGTCATGAGTTCTTATATTTAAATGGCTTTTTGGGGGGCCGGGAGAGGTGGCTAATTCTGCCAGAAAAACTGGCTTCGGATTTAACCAAGCCATTTAAAAAAAGAAAAAGCTATTATGATTTCAAAGTTTAAAAAAAAAAAAAGTTTTGATTTTTTTCCAAATGTAATTTTGTTCGAACTGGAAAATTGTTTCCTAAATGGAGCCAGTCGTTTTAGGGGCCAGATGTGCTCAACATCTACAGGCAAGGCCGGATTTGCAGAAAAGCTCAGCTCCCAATTAGGCGACAGAATAAGTCACCAGATTTTCACGGGAGCTCAGCACGTTTGGTGTTGAGCTGTTTTGAAAAGCTGGTCCTTATTTACGTGCGCAAACAGGAGCTGAGCACGCCAGAAAATCTGACCTGTAGGCTACTCTGAACATTAAGCCTTCCCCGCCCCCCCCTTGCAGTTTGGTGCAGGCAGAAGTCCGTGCAGCTCCACACGGATGTCTGGATCCAGCCGCATGGGACGTCTTGAAGAATCAGGGCCGAAAAGAAAAACTAGCCGTGATAATGAAGCTTAATGAATGTGTCCTGATCAGACACGTTGTGTTTTCTCACCTATCATTATAGACTTGTACATCACAGATGTAATATTTTCATTGGTCAGCATGACGGCACAGCATGACTCCTCTAGTCATGGAAGCAAAATGATATTCAGCTGCTCAGTCACTTTTTACCCATATAGCAGTTCACTTTGGGGGGTGGAGGGAGTGTTTTGCACGTCTGTTGTCCAAGCATCTCAAGCTGCTTCACAGACACCCTGTGATGGGGTCTATGTACGTGCTGCATCCCAGCAAGGAAGGAAGGGGGTTATTGGAATTTTCTGAGCTGCAGAAACAACTCCTGCCCTGCCCTGGAGGGAAACTTCTGGCTGTGCCCCTTGGAGAGAGGGCCTGACAGCTAGATTTTTATTACAGAAGGAGGCCTCTAGAAGGCAGTGTTTGGGGCATGGACGGGACCTTTCGTTTGTGGGAGGAACGTCCTCTCCTCAGACTCCAGGCTGAAAGATCCTCAGCCTGCATGGTCTGCAGTCAAATGGCACAGAGCTTCAGTGGTGTTGCACGGGTGTAAATGAGAGGAGCACCAGACTCTGTGTGCTTTAATCTGCTTCGGGTGGTGTCGCATCCCCCAGGGAGCCAGGCATGATTGCTGAAAGTTTAGTTTATCCCTCTCATAGGGACTCTACGGTAAAACCCCACCACTACCCTACCCTACCCTGCTGTGTGGACGCTCCTGTGGACCATTAAAGATCACTTCCTGACATCCCACCGACTCCCCAGACATGGAGGTCTCTACCCGCCGTGGAACCAGCATGGCGGTGCTGCACTGGGTGGGCGGGGGGAGGATTTCCGGTGATCTCATGGGGGTGGGGTATGCTGCAGAGCCTGCTTCCACTGGTGGTCTCTCGATGATGGGATCCACCAGCCATCTTTGCTTCCAGACCCTGCAGAGAGGTGCTGCAGGAATCCCTGAGCTCCCTGGCTTTCTGAGCATTTGGTCCCTCCCCTCTCCAACCCGGAAGGAGATTCCCAGTATACTCAGCATTACTCCTCACGCTGTGTGCTGGGGGTGGGCGTTGATGCTGTGTCTCATCGTCACGTCCCTTTTGAGGTGGGTGAACAACTACCAGTGCACAAAAAACTCAGGAAAACTATTATCTAAGGGCAAAAGGGAGAGGGTGGGGGAGGATGTTACATAAAAGATATACAACAGCAGCATCTGCTACAAATCTGCTAGATTTCTAAGGTTTGGTTTTGTTGCATTCAAAAGTGGTTCATTCTTGACTTTTGCTAATTGGTAATCCCATATTTCCACTTATCTTTGGTGTTTGGTGGCTTTCTTGTTACAGAAGTATTATTATAGCCATTTCACAGACTGGGTAAACTGAGGCTCAGTAAGGTTACATTTCTTGCCCACAGTGAACCAGTGGCATAGGCCAGAACTAAACTTAGGTGCTCATGGCTTCTGATTTGTTGCTGAATAACTAGCTAGTTCCCTCCTGTTACAAAGACTGTGGAAAATAATGGTAATCTCATTGTTTCCCCGTGCATGCCCAACTGCCTGTCTGTAGCCACCTGATGTTGTCTTGTGTCTCATACTTAGATTGTAAGTTCTTTGGGGCAAGGAATTTTTTTTGTTCAATGTTTGTACAGCAGGGAGTGCAATGAGGTCCAGGTCTGTGATGAGGTGCTACCACAATCCCAATAGTAACTATTAATAATAATTAATAATAATAAGTGAGGGACCTTACCCAGAGAAAATTTCAAAAGTTTTATAGTTAAGAACTAAGGGCACAATTTTCTTAGCACACACACTGGTGGAAACTGTAATAACTCTGTTGAACTCAGTGTATAACCAGTGTGAGAGTAGAATCAGGTCCTCAGTCTTCAAAATCTACGCAGCATGTGGTTTTCTGACATGATTTTTCATCTCCATGTTGGGCTCAGTTCTAGGAGGTTTAATACTGAGCTGTGAATTTCTGTATTTTAATTTTGTTTTCACTATTCCAGGGCCTGGGGGGGGGGGGGGGGGGGGGGAGATGGCGGGGGAGAGGGAAAACACCACTCATCACCTTGCAAGGTGTAAGATGCTGTTTATTTTCATGAGGTATTGCAACCGCCTCATTCTGAAGAAGCACAGCCAAATAGATCCACAAGCCGATGAATAAGTCACCCAGGGAACACCCGTAACCCTTGTATTTCACCCTTAAAGGTGAAATGTCTTTTCATAAGACCTTTGTGGAGCATTGAAAATTAGATATTAAAAAAAATTAAGGAAGTTCTTTTCTTTCTGCCGTCCTCTTTTCTTGGGCACTCCTGCATGTCTGGGAAAGCAAGCCTCAGGCAGAGTGGGGGTTTTGCCTGAGGAAGGACTGCAGTACCAGATCCTTTCGGTGTAGACAGTCCCACCAGCTGCTGCACTGGAAGGACAGGTATAGCGGGTCTATGGCAGGGAAAGGAGCAGCTGTCTTTGAGTTCAAGGCCCGTTGCTTGTATGCCTTCATGGTGTCATTTCTCCCTAAATCCTTCTCCGTCAGCTTTATCGCTTCTGGCCTCTACTGCGCTGTCAAATCTTGATCCCTTGCTGCTGCTGCTTCTCCATCTCTGGAACAGGGTGTCCAACCCGTCTGCCGCTAGACTGCCTCTCGGCCTTTTAAAACCTACCTATTCCACCTAAAGGAGAGGAAGGATTGTCCAGTGGCGAAGGTGCTAGCATGGGACTCTAAAAACCTTTGTTCAGTTCCCTGCTTTGCTACAGACTTTCAGTGTGACCCTGGGCAAGTCACTTAGTCTCAGTGTGCCTTAGGTCCCCATCTGCAAAATGGAGATAATGGCACTGGCCTACCTCAAAGTGGTGTTGTGAGGATGAGGTTGAAGGAGCTTGGAGCCTTTGACAATGGGGGGGGCGTAAGTATCGTAGTCAGAACTACTGAGCTGTTCCCTAATACCAGCCCTTCTTGGGGTCCTCATCTGGGGTTCTCTATCTCCTGGCTCAAGCACTTCCATGGTTGCTATACGCACCATGCTTGCACCCTGATGGACCATTTTCATGAGTGAGACCTGCCTCTCCTACCTCAGCCATCTTCCCCTGGATCTCCCGCCTCCAAATCAAACTCAGCCCGGTGATCTCTTCCCAAACCCCCACTTCCATTGCTGTCCGCAAGTGCGCTACCCACCCTCTCCCATGTCCTCTTGGATTTGTCTTTCTTTCTACCCTCCCATGGCGGCTGTGACTAACACGCGATTGTTATTTCTCCACCTCGCCTCCACAATCCCCATGTTCCTTTCCATTCCCACTAGCACAGCCCTGGTTCGGATCCTGCTCAGCTCCCCCGCCTCTCCAGCCCCCTGAGTCTCACCTCATCCCCCAGCAGCTGTGAGAACCATCTTCCTTGCTCACTGCTCTTACTACATCCAGCCCCTCCTCACAGCCCCTTGTTGGCTTTCTCTTGCCTTCTGCATCACATTGAAATTCAGCTGCCTCCCCTTCAGGCTCTGTCTGCACAACTTAACCCCCAGCTACTGTCTGGCGAAACCCCATATCTAACCCATTCACTGCTCATCCTTCTTCCACTCTTACTGCTGTGGTTTCCAGGTCACCTCTACATCCAGAATCCTCTTCCTGACCTAGTCTGCCTTGCTTCCACCCTTTCCTTCTTCAAGGCGCTCCTCAAAACACACGTCTTCCAGGGATGCTACAAGCCCCAGGCCTCCCATCTCAAGTACCATCTCGCGTAGAATAAAACATTAACATGCCCGCTGCAAGAATAACCAGAAACACTCTCTGCACCTCTCTCATGTGAACCTCACCATCTAAGGCATCAGAGTCACAGTCACCCTCCTCTTCTGCTCTTCTGTAAACAGAGCTGGTTGAAATTTTCAGCTTTTGTGATGGTGGAGGAAGAATTTTTCAGAAAAAAAAACCAAAAAACCCATCCCTTTTCCCAACCGACTCTAAAGTGGGTTGGCAAATTTTGAAATTCAAAATTTCAACTAATTAAAAAAAAGGGACGATGCTTTCATGAAAATGTTTCTGAAAAAATGTCCTACTTTTTGATCAGCTCTAATTGTAAATTCTTGGGAAGAGGAATCCTTTCCTTTATTCGCATGGTAACGGTCATGTACACACACGGCACTGTAGAAATAATAAGAGGAAAATCAACCTCCCACATGCTATAATATTATGATGTGGGTTTATATCTATTTCAGAAGTTGCATTTATCACACACCTCTGCCCACTTCCCCTTCACTCTGCCTACTAATCAGTCCCTTCCTGGACTTATTTTAACATGCTAGACCACTGAGCAACTTCACAACAGCTACCATTAAAAAATAATAATCATCCTGTCACAAAAATGTCTCCTCCTTTCCCCATAAATGTGGAATTTCTTCCCACAAGTTACATTGGCACAAGCCAGAATGGGCAATATTCAGTCTCGTACGAGTGACAGTTATAAAACTCTGATATCTCATGAGCCCTTAGGAATATAAATAGGGTCTGCATGCCACGCTAAAGGGGCGGTTCCCTAGCTGGACATATAACATTTGCTTCTCACCATGGAAGGTCCTAAGACATTGGACTTTGACGTCATGACGTTTGTATGTGTTCCTATATTAAGTACGTTTGTAAAAGATTTTAACATTTAATAATCATAGTTTTTTCTCTCCGTTTGAGAACTGTGCGAATGGACTGGTGGGTCTGATTCTCATTTATACTAAGGCCTCTTTACACCACTCCAGCAGTGTCAAGGGACCCTGGTGTACATGCGAGTTACACAGTAACTATGTCACCTGGATTTTCAGGTGGAGGATATGAAAAAAATAGCTCCATTATAAATTCAGAACTCTCTAAACATTTTGAAAATAGCTTTTTAAAAATGCCGTATGCAGAACACAATAATGTAGAATAAAGGTTTTATTGTGTGCCCTTGTATGCAATGACCTCACTTGTAGCATACAGCAGCTCCAGTGCATGCTGATAAAACCATTATACCACACCATCACAGTATACGTAACTATGTCATATGAATAAACATTTACATAGTGCCATGATATGGCACAGTGCTTTAGTGATTTTAAAAAAAAGACATAGTCTCTGCTCTGGAAGAGTTCACACTCATAAATCCCAAATCTTCAAATTCTTATGTACATGTTTAATTGTATCCATGTGAGTAATGCCACAGAATGTTTGTTTTTTGGGGGGTTGTGTGGTGTTAGGGAAGAAATCATAAAAATAAATGATAAATAATGCTATTAAAAAGCAGCGCTAGGCACATCCAGGGCATTGGTAATGAACTATAGAGCCTTCCACGTCTGCATTACTGGTTCAAAGTCAACCCAGATCAGCAGTAAACTAAAAGTTGTCACTGTCTAACGGCTGTTTGGTAACCTCAGTTCAGTTCCTAGTAGATAGGGGTTCACATGAAAAACAAACACTGCAAAATGATTAGGATCTTTGTTGACAGTCTGCACAGAGGTCAAGAACTAAATGGGCTATGGAGCACGTCTCCAAAGTATGAAAACGTGTCTCCAGAGTAGGTTTGAGGCAGGTGGACAGGTGTGGGCAGAAGCTTGCATTGCTGTTGCACCTGTTCTAATGGATGACCAGACATTCAGTTTCCAACCCAGCAACTTTCAAGTGTACTTTTTTTTTAAAAAATGCATAAAAATGAATCTAAAGATTCACAGAAAAATGACTATGTTCCCCACTTCCCAAACAACCCTTTGGGTCTAACATGCATACTTACCAGGATATGCAATCTACAGGCTATTTGTCCCACTTACCGCTATCCTAATAATTTTTAGAGCAGAAAATAAATATTCTCCAGCTATACAATATACAGGACTTGTTCACCTGAATTTTCATTGGGGTTAGGTGCCCAAATCCCCTTGACTTTCTGTCAGACTGGGGTGTCCGACTCCATTAAGATCCTTTTTGAAAATCCTGCCTGTAATTTATTTATTGTGACACTCACTTTGGTCAATTCTCTCGTGGATCTTTTTCTGAAAAAACAATGGAAAATATTGAATCAAGGTACCTTCCACATCTGTTTATTTGCCCTAAGGCTTTTAGGAAGTGTCAGAGATCCTCATGATAGCTCTGTACAGCTTGAAGACATTAAAAACACAAACATTTATCCAGGTAGCTCTCTACTGGCTACACATCTGAAGAGAATCCATATTATTCCATTGCAACCCATGTGGCCCAAATGAGGTCCAAATCTACCTGAGAAAAGCAGGATTCAAAGAATTTTGGTAATAATGGCTTTGATTCAGAAAAGCACTTAAAGCTCCTGTTTGAGTCTCACTGAAGTCAGTTTAAACACATGATTAAATGCTTTGTTGAATCAGGGCCTAGAGAGCTGGTCTACACAGGAAAGTTATTCCAGAATAAGGTGGGGTGTGAATTTAAATTGCAAAAACTACTCTAGAATAGCTCTCCGTGTAAACATTCTTATTCCAGAATTATTATTCCATGGGTTAAGCTAAATCAGAGAAAGGCAATCTTATTCTGGAAGCTATTCCACAATAACTATCCTGGGCAATTGTCTTGTGGAGAACCCAGGATACCAACCTGTTGTCCATCAAATCAGAAGATCTGCCCATTTGTAGGTGACAGCAGAATGCGAGGAGGTTAGAAAAACAGGAGTCTCAGTCTGTCTTACTGTCCTTACCTGCAACTACCACCCACTCCCCCAAAATGTTTGACCAAACAAAAACAGACACCTTGTAAAGTTGGTGGCAGAAGTTGACTGTAAATAAATAATATGGTGGCTATGGAAAGTTTGGAGCACAGATTCAAGATTCTTTATAAATCAGGAAGCAAAAATCAACAGTGATAATATTTGTTTAAGGGCAGTGTTCCTTTCTAAGATAAAGCCTGGTGAAAGCATCACATACAAAAGCCTTTTGTAAAGGTATACCTCGAGGACATTCTTCTCATCCTACTTTAAAACTCAAACTTCTGGTCCTAAGACCCCCATGCAATATGCTGTTAACTCTTCCTACCCCTTCTCAGTCACCAGAAACGCTCAATTAGACTGATTGAACAAAAGGGCATGGACATTATAGCAAGAGAGAGCCTTTTTGTACCAAATTGGTCTGAATCCATGGCAGAGATGGGGGTTTCATAAATCCAGATTTGTCCTGTTCTGTAGTCACTTGAGCCTTCTTTGAAGTATGCAATAATCTTAAACCCTCATCTGCTGAGGCTGGCTCGAAAGAAAAAGAATCTGATGTTTAAAAAAAAAAAAAAAAAAAAGAACTTTCCATTGATTAAAGAAAGATCAAATAAACTGAGCATCATGAAAAGCTGAAGGTTGACAGTATGATTCAGTAAAACAGGGCACATAATATGCTTTTTATTCCAACTGTCAAATTGCAGCTTCCTAGCTTCACCAGAAAAACAGAAAACCCAGTTAACAGACCTGTTCAGAACAACCAAATGAAAAATATGGTTTGGTTTTATTTGGGAAGTCAGCCGTAAAGACAAGTAAATACTGGTCACCCTTTGTAAGGGTAACATTTAAGGTTTCCGGTTAGAATATTAACTAGTTATTGTTGCTAATCATTAACTATTCATTATAAAATGTAATAGCAATCTTAGTATTATTTCTTTGTAGTTCTTAGAACATATATTTGCAGAGACAGGTAATTTCGAATGCAAAAATGACTATTGAAAAGTATATAATATTAAAATATTGTGTGGGCTTTATCCATTTTGTGCATCGCCTATGTTATCTGAAAAACAAATAGATATACAATTCAATATACAAGTAGATAAAAAATAAAAATAAAGGAAGTTACCAGATTCAGACATATTTTTCTCTTGGGAAATAGACCCTTTAATCTCAAGGAGGCTATGACAATTTAAACTAAAATGTGGTGTGGGTTTTTTTTAATTGAACTTCCAATGTATAATTACCTGTTTATTATTAGCAAGTATTGTATTACTGTATTAGCAATTATGCTATGAATTTTCTGTGACAAATTGCATTGAGCAAGGCTGTTTTATGGTGCAATGCAAGTGCAGAAATTGGGAGAAAAGAGACTTTGGAAACACAATAGTCAAACTACTCAGAACCTAATTCTAAATAATAACAGAGAGGTTCACCATTTTTTTCCTCCTGACTTTAGCTGAAGCTTATCCGAGTCACTCTTGTATTGCCAATTCCCCAACCCTCTTATCTTTACCATAATATTGTCCTTAGTCCTTGTTTGTAGGGCTTTCGAGGCAGATTAGAAAGGAAAAAAATATGCTTTTAGAAAGTAAATATTTCCATGTTGGTCTGATTTGCCTTGCTGATAAGAAGGAGTGGAATCAGCAGTACAGAACTCCTTACAAAGGACTTTAAAGTCTCTAGTCTATAGATCCTGAAACTACCTGCGGTCTGCTCTTAATCTTTTATTTACTAGGAGGGGAAAAGGTGTGTGTGTGTGTGTGTTTGGGAGGATGATTGCTGAGAGGGAGAACATTGGAAAATACACTCTTTTTTTCCGAATAGATCAAACAGTCATTTGTCCTGTTTTAAGCAGTAAATCCGGAGTGCTTTGTTATGCTAATACAATCTGACATCACTCCACAGATCAAAGCCACGGGGACCCCATATAAGCAGGTTCTTTAGGCAGAGAGGGCATAGGCGCGCCGTTGGCAATGTGCTCCTGAAGATCGCCACACACGCAGAGACCTTATCCGCTGCCTCTTCACACAGCCTTTGACTTTTGTGCCTCTCCCCTTCCCTGTCCACCCTTAGCTGAGTTTAACGGCGTTTACCTCCGGCTGACCTCCAGTGTCGGGATCTGTATCTACAGGATTTGGTCTGCTGCTGCAAAACTTTGTGCTATTGAAGGGGTCAAGGCGAAGGAGAGCTGGTGCAGCTAGCCCGGGAAAGGTAAGGAAGGGGCTGCCTGCTGGTGGATGGACTGATCAATGTCTAACCCTGGCTGGGCAGGGGAGGGAGGTCAGAGGGAAACAGAGCCCCGGGTGATGGGGTTTTTTTTTTCATTGCTGCCTGGGAGACGCAGGTTTTGCTCCCTCTACTTCGGGAGGCGAGGGCGTCCGAACTGTTCGCCTCTTTTAACGTGAAGGAAGCAACAGGGTAAGAGTTAGGGGGAGGAAAATATGTAACTTCACCAGCCCCCAGCACGATCCAGAGCTGGGCAAAGCGGATGGGGGGTGAACTAGCTGGGATCCGGTTTGGTGTGAAGTTCCAGGGGGGTAGCGGTGTCAGTCTGTATACAGCAAAACCCAGAGCACAGGGACTCTCCTTGTTTGGTCTGAGTTTTGCGGAGCGGCTCGCCCCAAACCAGATGCCCAGCCAGGGGCTAGAAAATCCGGAGGGGAAGAAGAGCCTTGGACCTGTCGGTGCAAGTGGCTGGGAACGTCCGAATGTTAAGGGGCCAGTAACAAGTGAAAGGCGCGCGCGTGTGTGTGTTTGTGTGTGTGTGTGTGTTTGTGTGTGTGTGTGTGCAGGGATTGTTAATGTGTTCTACAAACCAGAATTTGTCAGGGACAGCCGCTAGATACGGAAGATCCCCAGAAATGCAGTCATTATTATCCCCCCCCCCTCCCCCCCCACCAGCCAGACACTCACTTTGCCTATCTGGTTTATTGCTTCCCATCGTGTTTACCTTTAACACGCGTGTGTTGTGCACATCACACACACACACACACACACACACATCAGCCTGGCTGTCATGTATCTGATCTCCAGCATGTGTGACATACAATCACACGCCCCGGGTTGTGAATCCCAGTGGCTGGTTGCAATTAATGGTACGATAATACTCCGGCGTTTGAGAAGGAGCCAGGCGGTTCTTCTTCCCCTCGAGCTGGGATGTGAGTTTCAGAAAAGGGAAAGGGGCATGCGAGGTTTTGAAGTTGTTCATTATTATAATCATCACCAGAGCCGCGTTTTCTGCTGGGCGAGTTTCCCTCCCCTCCCCTCCCCAGCACCGACCTGGGCGGCGGGGGCAGCGTCTGCAAAAGTCGGCTCGTTTGAAAGAGACACCGGCAAAACACGCCGGGACTTGGAGGGGCATGACGGGGCGGGTTTAGATCACAGGCCACTGGCTGCGGGTTTGATCTGTGACCCGGGCAGGGCTCTTCACCCGTGTAAACAAGGCGTCTGACATGACCGTGCCCCCCTCCCACCCTTTGCGTTTGTAAATGTAACCGGTGCCGGGAGCTAGAGGCTCCGTGTAAACGAGCTCCGCAGTTGTAAACGGAGTGCAATCACACGCCGGAGCCGGAGCGCCGGTCCGGCCCGGGTCGGTTCTGGAGGACCCGGGGCAGATCCATCTTTCCCCCCCTTTGCACAGCAGCGGTAAGAACCGTTCGCCCCTGTCTAGAAATGTCCCGCTGAAGTCTGTGCTGTGGAGCGACTTTAATGGGAGAGAGATACAGGGTCTGAAATAGCCCCCGGCCAGCCCCGGGCATGGGCAGGATTCAAGCGTGTCCTTGGTTTAAAGCGGATCAAAGACACACAACGGGGCGTGCCTGTCTGCAGGAGCGGCTCGACTAGGTACACATCGGAGGGAATAAACATCGAGGGTGAAATCCTGATGGCACCGGAGTAAATGCGCCTTTTGCTACCGATTTCCGGAGCGCCAGGATTTCACTCCCAGCCAGCGAGACCCCCGGGGCGATGTCACTTTCCCGGGAGCGGTGTTTCAGGGACGGGAGTCTGATGCCAACGGGAGACGCGGCAGGGAGAGCGTGAAGTGCTCTGCAAATCACAGAAAATACATATCCCGGGCGCAACTCGCGCATTTCAACGGCTGCCGAAGGGGAGCCCTGGCCCCCGGGTTTAAAGATTGGGTTTAAAGAGGGCAGTCTGGCGGGGAGCTTCACACACACTCAGAAGTCGGGGCCAAGCATCCACTGAATGATCAACGTTAAGGGTCTGATCCTTCCTCCTATGAAATGCCACTGGCCAGTGACTAGTGATCGTGGGTCTTTCTGTTTTGGGGTGGCTAACTTCATCCTCAAGAGGCCTGATCTGGAAGTGAGCGGGTGCGCAGTGATTTCTGAAAATCAGGTTCCTCCCCCAATGGGTCTTAAGTTGGGCATCCAATGCCTACAAAAATTAAATGTGTTACTCTTTAAAGTGCCACAGAACTCTCCTTGTTTTTGCCATATACAGACTAACACGGCTACCCCCCTGGAACAAATTCACTAGCTACTTTTAGAATCTTGCCCATTGACTTTAACAGAAGCAGAATCTGGCCTTAATTTTGTACACTTGAGAAAAACCACTGGAGGTTAAGAAGAACTCAGTGTTGTCTAGAGTAGAATGAGTGATGGGAGAGAATGCCAACTCTTTCATTGCTACCATGGTTAAAGTGAGCAGGGCTAACCCCAGTCTGACATAGGAAGGACTCCTGTAAGAATTTAGGAGTCCTGGGTCTTGTTTGTTTAAAAAGAAAAGAAAAGAAAAGAAAAAGGGTCCTTGAGATCTTTTGTTTCCTGCTGGACGCTCCCTTGGGACAATTTTGATTTTAATGTTTACTCAGAGTTGCCGTCTCTTCCTTGGGCTCCAGGTGTTTGTGTATTTGGAAGAAGCGAGAAGCAAAGTTAATGAGGTGAGAATGAAAGCAGAAGGGAAGGAACAAAACACATTTGTTGCAACAGATCAGACAGACTAAAACATTTGCAGAACAAGGGCACCTCCATTAGTCAACACATGTATGTTTAATGCGTCTTTTTCAGAAAGTTTTGATAGATAGATACCTGAAAAAGAAGAGGATTAGTTAATGCAGAGATTGGAGATTTGTGTTTTCCCCCCTTTTCTTCCCTCCCCAAGCAGAAATACAGAACCTGTGGGGGAAGACAGGGAATTGAAACAGGGAATGAAGTCTTGCCATATGTGGGTTAACCAGAAACATACAATCAGACTATAACTCAAATCATAATTCAAGCCATACGTTTTGTCTGTCTGTTAACTGTAAAGGTTCTATCAAGAATTGGGGGGAAGGGAATCTGAACTTTTTCATGATTCATAAACCACTCCTTTGCAATTTGGATGATAGATTTCTCTGTCATCAGGACTCACAACACTTCGATGTTAACCATATCCTGTGCTTTCTCCCTGATTTCAGGTTGCTGCGCTCCAAGAAGGAACGTCTATACTGAAGGAAATACATTGTTCAGAAAGTTGGGAAGATCCCTTTTAAAAAGTTGATTTCCTTCTGAAAGTGGTGACTGTGGAAAAATGAAGCTGAGTCTAGCAATATTTCTGTCTTTCATTTTACAGACTGGGATTTGCTCCGGAATAAAATGGCTGTAAGTATCTATCTATCTACATTTTTATGAGCAACGCAGTATTTTAAAAAAATCTTGTCATTCTTGCTGTTGTATTACAGTCATATAGCTTCAAGTATAGCGCTATTGGCTTTAGACGCATTGTAAAGACATTTCAAGACTGATATTGCATTCCTTAGCGCACCAAAAGACCCACTGGTTTCAAGGAATGCAGGATCAGATCCAGTGCAACAAGATGTATATGCTTTGTTTCTAAAACGTACATCTTTTGGGCCCAGTTCTCCCCTCATTCACACCAAAGGAAGAACTGGATTCAAACGCTAGCCTGATCCACTTAATGAAGCATTTAATGGCGATTTCTACCATTGCTGGGAAACTCTCTCCCACAAGGCTGAGCATGAACTAAGAGTGATAGGGCAGGCTGTTAAGATAATGCGGCTGATGTCCAGCCATAGGGAATGGCTGACAGATAACATGTTTTTGTGAACCTTTTACCCTTAGGATTTTGAGAGCAGAGTACTGACCATAAAAGGGCTAGTGTTGTAAAGTCTGGATTGGGTTTCTCTCCAGTGTAATAGCAGGGCACAGTGTGCAAACACTAAAAGGTCATTGACATATTTCTCCGCTTAAATAAGCAATCAATTAGTTGATTATCACAAAACACACAAACAAACCTCTAGAACACCCATCTGGTTTCATCATCTATGTGGCGGGTGAGTGATCTGTTGTTTTCATATAAGTTAAGGCCACGCAGAGCATAAATGATGCGGGTTAGTCCTGAATGATTTTTTTCCGCAAAAGAAAATACAATCAAATGAAATGTAATGAAATTGTTCCCAGGTAAATAATCTGTCATAGAGCACGTGTAAGCTGTCTGAGGCTGGGTGTTTGTCATTAAGGCACTGGACGCAGAGTCAGGAGATCGGGGTTCACGTCCAGGTTCTTCCACAGACTCCTTGGGCAAGTCACTTAGTCTCTGTGCCTCAGTTCCCCACCTGTAAAATGGGGCTAATAATCCTTTCTTTCTCCCATCCCTTGGTCTTGTCTATTTAGACTGTAAGCTCCTCAGTGAAGATACTGTCTCTTGCTATGTGTATGCACATTGCCTAACAATGGAGCCCCAGTCCCAGGTCGGGCCTTTAGTCATTATTGTAGCGCAGCTAAAATTCAGGGTGCAATAATACATCTTAATATTGAAAGAGAAGTGACATTTGATACTTTAAAATCCTTTCTATCTATTCGGTATGCCTGGCTCACTGCTTATTAAGCCCCTGATTAAGCACTTAAGCACGTCCTTAACTTTAAGCTTTGACTCTCAATGGTAATACTTATGTGCTTTAAGTTAAGGGCGTGCTTAAGTGATCTGCTAAAGCAGGGCCCAAGGCAATACGCCCATCAACTGCATTAGGAGTGTTGCCAGAGAAAGCAGGGTGTAGTGTGAGTGCTGAAATCAGCCCTCCGAAAGGCAGGAATTAGGTTGGTTTCAGGGAAATTTCACTACAGCACTATAACCAGATCAATACACCAGGAAGGATAAAGGGGTCTGAAATAGCTCTCGCGGAAGAAAGGCTTTCAGCATTTGTATTGTTAAACTTTTACTTTATGGAGGGAGGAAAAAGTTGATCTAAGGAATGGCCTTTCCCTCCCCCCCCCCCCCCAAATGTGTACCTCTATCTACATTTTAGTATGGAAGATGAAAGTTAAGATTAAAGTGGCATTTGACGTATGAACTACAGCCAGATGCACTGCTGTGCGCCAGTCACACCTGTTCGAAACCGGGTGGAAATCTGCACTAACGGTCTGCATGCACTTTTCCTAAGTGGAAGGCAGCCAGCTGCGATTTCAGAAAGAACTATTTTTTTGATTCTCGTTATTTCCCCTGTTCATTTGCCCCCTGGTTTGTCTACATAAGAACGGGGGCCATTTGTGCTCAGCAGTGTAACTCCATGGAGTCGCTCCTGATTTACACTGGTGTCAATGAGAATAGTTTTTGATCTAAAGGGCCATTGCTACTGAAGCCAGTGGGATTTTCCCTGGAGTAATGATTGCAGGGCTGAGTCCTAAATTACTTGGCTATGATTTTGATTATGCATTTTGATGTAAAACGTAATGGAAGGGGGGGGGGGGGGAAATCAAAGCTTTATGGTAAGTTATTTAGGGCTTCTATGCTACTTTTGTACATCTCTGTACATTTAAAAAGAAGATAGAGGACAATGCAATAGACTATGAAAGGTAGCTATTTATTTTAATGTATTCTAATCATTTTTATGGGTCCTCTGGGCCAGATCCTAAGCTGGTGTAAATCAGCAGAGGTCCACTAACGTGGAGTTCTGTCATTTTACGCCCGCTGAAGATCTGGCTCTATTTGTATCAGGCCTGGACCTTGCAGCCAGTTACTCTCCTGAGAAACTTCATGCTTGGGAGTAGTCCCATTGAACGCTACTCGTGTATGTAAAGTTATTTACTCGAGCATAGGTGTTTACAGGCCCAGGTCTTTAATTGCTTTGCAGCTTTTTCAGAAACAGTTCTAACCCATAGGTTGTCTGCAGTATTGTTACAGCCCACAGAAGATGGTCCAATAAAAGATATTACCTCACCCACCTTGTCTCTCTAATACACCCATAAGGACATTTTTATTTTATGGATTTGTTTTTTGCAGTAGCTTCCCCATACATCCTTTAGGCTGAGGAATTTTTTTTTTGCAAAATACGATTTCATCATCAGCGAAGCTGTGTGCAGAGCTTTGCTGTCATTGCACCAGATGGGAACTCTGCCATCGGTGTCAACCGGAACCACTTCGAGCCCTGCATGTATGAACCTTCCGTGAGAGCACGAGTTGTAAGGGGCCCTCCTCCCCCATCGGTTAATTGACGTGATTTGTGATCAAGACTTGCAGTTTTTCCAAGGAAGTGTGAGAGTTGCCTAGGGGGCACGAATTTGCTGGCAAGCTATTTGATCATGATTATGCCAAGTGAGGGGAGCACTAGAGGGCGCTCTGTGTAACTGCAGGTATTGCATTGCACAGGCTTCAGGTAACTCGCACAAATGCATCAAACAAGCTGCATTGAGTCTTCTGAAAGTAGCAAAAAATATCACTCATATTTCCTAAGGGGAAAATGCATCCTGGTGTGGGAATTAAGTGGTGGGTCTAGGCTTTGTATTGTGTCTCTGCAGAGGGGTGAATTTCACCTAATGAAAGGACTAACACAGAGGCTCAATCCTGTAGTCATTTTGCATATGAAACTTGCACTGAAATCAGGGCTTACAAAACAGCTGCAGACTCGGGCCCATCCATAATTTCTTCTTAATGCGTGCAATGTTTAAATAGGCTCTTTACAACCTAGTCACTTGAAAGACTGAATGCCACGCAGTAAATGGACTTGTTGAGACACAAAGATGTGGTTTTCTTTTACAAAGACCTGTTTTCACACTCTTCTGTTATCTCTCCCTCAAGGTCCCTGTTATCCCATCACTTTTACTTATTTAAAATGTTGCTGCCTTGGGCCTGTAGTCCTAACTCCTGTAAAACTCACAGTGTAAAATCCAGTTCCCATCAAAGTAAGTGGCAAAGCTGCCACTGATTTCAGTGGGGCCAGGATTTCACTCCTCCTCCCCCCACTGAGCACAAGTAAGGACTGCAGACAGGTTAGTTTAATCACCTTCTGGGATTTTCAGATAAACATTTCTTTCAAGAGAGAAGGGGGAAAAAAAGATCTTTTTCTTCCCCTCTGTCTGCCTGAATCTCTCCTCCCACTGATGTAAAGCAGGGGTAGCTCTGATTTGGTCAACTGGTATCATAAGTGAGAGGAGAATCAGGGTCATTGATGCCAGTGAGTAAGTTGCATGGGGAAAAAACGATGGGCTCCCAGAGGGAGCTTTGCTTTGAAGTTTGCTATTCCCTTTTTAGCCCATAGGCTGGTAAACCAAATTTGACAAAGCTACATGAACGCACTGGCCCTGCTCTGCAATAGGTGGACCGATTCACAGGTGTCATTAACATCGGGGGGTGGGGGAACTTGGATTTGAAGCCGATGGACTTGTGCTTACAGTGGCAAACTTGGCATGTCTTCAGGCACGTCTCATTGTAAGGTTTCACTTTAGTGATTTTCTTTATTTTATTTTTTTGCTATATAAATGCCACTTGTCTGTCTGGAAAGACTTTGGTATTCATTTAACCATTGCAGCAACGTACCTAGGGGCATGGTGGCTTCTCCTTCACTTGTGGTCTTTCAGTCAAGACCAGAGAGGTTTCCAAAGCTCAGCCTCAAACACAAATTATGGGCTTGATTCAGCGATGACTGGGCGAGGCTATTTGGCCTGTGTGGTGCAGGGGAGGCAGACTAAATGCTCACAATGGTGCTTTCTGGCCTTTAAATCTATGAACTTTTTGTTCCTTTGGAGTTACGTCTACGTTGCAAGGAAACACCCACGGCTGGTTTGGGTCAGCTGATTCAGGCATTGTAGATGATCGGGCTGGAGCATGGGCGCTGGGATCTTCCCCCTGCGCGTGGGGGGTCTCAGAGACAAGGTTCCAGCCCACACTTGAACATCTACACGTCAGTGTTATAACCCGCAGCCCGAGACCCGTGAGACCGAGTCAGCAGACCCCCATTCCAGCAGTGGGTGTTTCCTTGCCATGTAGCTATACCTCAGAGGGTAGTCATGGGCTCCGTGGCATGCCATGAGTCTATGGCACCTGGGGGACAATACTTGTATTTGTGCCCCTCCCCCATGGGGGAGTCTGTGGGTCCATTTCCCACTCTCCCCCTGGTGGTGGGGGGGGGACTGCCTGGCCTTTGTGCAGCCGGGATCCCCACAGCTCCCTCGTTGAGCCCAGCAAGAGGACGGAGGGGCCGGGAGGATGCTTGCTCACCCCACAGCAGGAGCCCTTGGCCGCTGGCAGGACAGAGCTGGGGTTGGCGCTGGGGATGTCAGGGGGGTACGGCTCTTCTGAATAGGGCCCAGCTGGCGCCCCGCCCCCCCAGGCCGGCACCCGGGGGCATGACTCCCTCCCGCCCCGTGTCAGTACGCCACTGCATGGGCTTGATCCTGCTCCCATTCCAGTCAATGGAAAAACTCCAATTGGCTTGAATGGTGCAGGATTGAGCCCAGGGGCTTTATAATATCCTAAAGCATGAATGGATTTCCATCCCTTCTTTCCCTGCAGGTTCTACCTGGATAGCATTTTCCCCATTCCTACAGTCCAGGAAGATATGGCTGTGCTGAAACTGTATGGGGGCTGTTGTCAGGGCCAGATTTATACCTTACATGCCGCTCGGCACAGCATCTTCAGGGTCCCTCCCCACCTACAGCTGACCTTCGTGTTTTTTGCATGGGGGGGCAGTGGGGGAGCGAGGGGCTGGTGGGCCATCTCCGCGCTGGGGGTGTAGGAAGGGGAGAGGGGCTGGGGCGACCAACTTGGCCAGCTCCGGGCGGGGGGAATATGCTCACCCCTGGGCTCCGGCTTCCCACCTGGCCGGGGGGGGCGGGGCCACAGGGGGAAGAGGAGGAGCAGGGGGCGGGGCCAGAGTTCCAGCGCTCAGGCGGCGCCCCCACATTGGCCGGAGCCCCTGAGCACGGGCCCCTTTGGCCCAGGCGGTAATCCATCACTGTTTAGGCGCCCCTAGAACGCCGGCGCCCCTGGGCACGTGCCTACTGTGCCGAATTGGAAATCCAGCCCTGGCTGGTGATTTAAACCAGACCCAGAGCTTTTCCTCAGAACCTCCTCTTTGCCATGCCTAAGAGACCTCAAAATAAAGGAAACCAAAAGCACGGACCATAATCTCCCGAAATTCAGTTACAATACAAAGATTTAAATGAAATTAGACCGGAGGCATGCAGGGATACGGGCGGCGGGGGGAGGGAGGGGCGGGGGGAGGGAACTGTGCAGCAAACTTCAACAAAGGAGGGATGGTGATTTTGTACTGCATGTAGGGCCTGATCCCGCAAAACTCCTACTCGTGTGTATACCCCCTCATCCTGCAGGTAGTGCCCGGGGACGAAGGATTGCGCTCATGCGTCCCAAAGCATTAAATACTGTAGCTCATTCATATTTTCACATGAATTTATTAAAACTGTCCAAGATAATTAAGAGAATAAACAAATGTCATGATCTGTGCATGCATCATACTTCCCCTGTAATTATGTTTATGGTTTTCTGTCAGTAGCCATAACTTCAACTGAAAGCCTTGCTATGTTTTATTTAAGGCAGAATAAATTTGGTTTGAAACCTGTTTATTTAAAGGGAAGGGTTGAATAAAACACCCAAACCCTCAGAATGAAGGATTGTTTAGGGTCATAAAGGGCGAGGCAGCTACAATTATGAAAATTATGAAAAGTAACATTTATAAACGAAAATATCAGGTAAAACTCCACGGTCTGGATTCTCTGGGCAACTCCACAGTGGTGGGGGAGAGGGTGCTAATAGCGGCTGCATTGCAACCTTGTGCCCCTCCAATTCTCAGGCCAGCCCATTGTGTGAATCCCAGCAGCCTTTAGGCTGTGTTAATCTGGGCCACCTGCACACAAGAGACCTGCAACCTCTAGGGTATGGGGAGATTCCAGCCATGCCCCCTTTCTCTAGCCACACTCCCTGTGCCAGCAGCTGGGGTAGGGGTGGAGGAGATGCTCCTATGGAGCCTCGCCGCCACCAAAGACTCAGTGGGGGCTCCTCTTAGGACCAGGTAAAGTGGGTTTTAATTTTTTGGGCCGCCCTTATGTGGACAAAATAAATAAGGAAGTGTTTATTTACTCTGTCACATAACACAAAAACTAGGGGTCACCAAGTGAACTTAATAGGCAGCCGGTTTAAAACGAACAAAAGGAAGTACTTCTTCACGCAACACACTGTCAACCTGTGGAACTCCTTGCCAGAGGATGTCGTGAAGGCCAAGACTATAACGGGGTTCAAAGAAGAACTAGATAAGTTCCTGGAGGATAGGTCCATCAGTGGCTATGAGCCAGGATAGGCAAGGATTGCTGTTTGCCAGAGGCTGGGAATGGCCAATGGGATGGATCACTTGATGATTTCCTCTCCTATTCAATCCCTCTGAAGCACCTGGCACTGGCCACTGTTGGAAGACAGGATCCTAAGCTAGATGGACCATTGGTCTGACCCAGTTGGGTCGTTCTTACCTGATAGTGTCCTTATAAAGAGACTAGGTGGGTGAAGTACCCTGTGTAGCTCAAGAAGAGCCCTCTGTAGCACAAAAGCATGTCTCTCTTACCAATAGGAGTTGGTCCAGTAAAAGACATCGCCTCACCCACTTTGTCCCTCTAATATCCTGGGACTGACGCAGCTACAATAATGTGGTGAACAAGCGTCCTTTTGAGGCAGGCAGGCTTTCCACTGATGACGCCCACTGTCACTGTAAATGGAAGGGTAGCGAGCATAAAGTGTCAGCTACACTATTGCATAGCCTGGCTCAGGAAGGCACTGATGCTGGTGTTATATAAAATGGGATTGGTTGGGGACACAACACTTGTGAATGTGCAATAGAGACTGATCAAACCTGCACTGCCCGAGGCACGCACTGGCTCAGGGTTCCTCAACCTGGGGGTCAAGACCCAAAATTGGGTCATCAGAATGTTTCCAAGGGTCGCGTGGCAGCTCGCCTCCCTGCTGCAGGCACTGCAACCTCTGGGGTCCCAGCGCCACTCAGCTTTAGCCCAGCCCTCGTGATGCTGGGCGTCTGGGGCGGCCAAATTTAAGGAGGGGCCCTACAACCCCATGAGCCAGATCACCACTCCATTCACACAGATTTGGTCCAGTTGAGGGGTGGGGCCAAACCTGAGTGTTGCAACCCCAGAGGTTGCAATGCCCGGAGCGGAGAACCAAGCCCAGCCAGCCCCATGGCACAGGAGTGGCAGGAGACACCACTGTGGCGTGACTGCTGGACAGGACCCAACCCAACCCCCAGGATCTGACCAAAACCACCCCAGGACCTCCACTCTCAGGCTATTTACTGGGTTGCAACAGGCCATAAACATTTACAAATAGATCCTGAGCCCAGAAAGGTCGAGAACCACTGCACTAGATGACCTGACGTTTCGCTTGCATCCCTAATCTATGTGATTTATAAATATGTAATTTCGTTCTTTGCAAGTGACTCCAGTAAATATGAGTTTTCTTTTCCATCTCCATTACTCTCTTCATTTTCCTCCTGACGCTCGGAGATGTTTCCAATTATAAATTCTTGTAAGCTAAGGCATGAAGGTCAAGCATGAGAGATGTTCACAAAATACATATCTGCATTCTGTGTTTTATTCATGGCTGGCTCCCCAGCGTGTGACTTATTCAACGAGAAACAGTGATTGCCTCCAATTACTGAATTCCTCTCTTTGGACTTATAATGCCTCTCTCTCTCTTTGCCTTATTGCAAATCCTTCCACTCTTCCTAGTTTCTTATTTGCTGCACAGTCATTTTGGAACGTTTTATCCATAAAAGTCGCCATCAATATCTGCAAGTGCCGTTGTACCACGTTTCACTATGAAATCTCTGATCTCCCTTCCACTAAACCATTAGCACTGACATGACCTGTGATGCTTTCCAGCCATCTTTCCTTTGCTTTCCCTTCATCTTCTGATAGGCCCTCCCCCGGGGCTGCAACATTTCCTTCTCCAAGTGACCTCAATTTCTGCTGCCTGGGTCCTTAAAATGTTCGAGCTTCCTTTCCTTATAAACATCTTGCTTCATTCCACATTGCTGCATAATACGCACTCATGTGGCTTCTTCCCTGCTGGTGATAATCCCACTTTATCTGTAGCAATGCCATATTTCAGCAGGTTCCTTTCATGTCTCCGTGGTCCTGTTTTCCCAGCCATATCGAGCAACAGATCAAATCTTCTTCTAAGTTGTCCCAGCCTGAACTTCAGCATTTCTGACACACTTGTTTTCTCTCTAAATGAATCCAGCCTTCCTTGCCCAGTCTCTCTAGGGGCAGTTGGGACAATCCATGTTTGCCTCAAACCCAAGATTAAAGAACCTAATTGGGTACATCTACATTGTAAAAAAACCCAAACACACACAAAAAACCCCACATAACCAAAGGCCTCCTCTCCTCCCTCTCCGCCCGGCCAAAAAAACCCCAAGGCAATGAGTCTCAGCCCAAGTCAACTGACTCAGGCTTGCAGGGCTCGTGCTACAGGGCTAGAAATAGTGCTGTCGACATTCCCACTTGGGCTGGAGCCCGGGTTCTGTAACCCAGCAAGTGGGAGGATCTCAGAGCCTGGGCTCCAGCCCGAGCCGCAATGTCTACACTACTATTCGTAGCCCTCTACCACCAGCCCCGCCTGCCCAGGCAGTTGATCTGGGCTCTGAGACTCTCCTGCGGTGTAGATGTGCTCAATATGTTTGTTTCTTTTGCTGCTTGGAATGTACCGCTTCCCAAATGGCCATTGCCTTTGTTGTGTTTATGGTTAGGGGTGACCAGAATTTCACACTAGATTTGACCTCTTGCCTGAGTCAAATCTTGAGAGTTGTGGATAGACATTCTGGGTCAAATTTTCAAGGGTTTTGGGTGTCAGACTTTAGACACCAAGAGCCAGATCTTTTGCTGATGGATCGGCCCCCGAGGGCCAGATTTTCCAAGTTCCTAAGCACCTGCAGCTCCAACTGACTTCAGCTCTGGGTCTGCCCGTGCCAGTCTTCTCAATAGTTCATATGCTTGTAACGAGGTGGCGCATTAGCCTCACCTGCCAGGCCATATCAATTGTGTCACTCCATGGTTACCTAGCTCCATATCAGACAGTACGATGCACAGGTAACAGGCAATTCCTCCTCCTCCTGCCAGCCCATGGGGACCAATGAGATTATTTTCCAGGACATTATAGAAGAAACCTGATAATGAAGAATGTGGTGAAAACTGACAAGGGATTTCTTCACAGGTTTCTTCAAAGGATTCTTCAATCTTCAAGGGATTTCTTCAAGGTTTACCCTTGAAAAGCAGACAGAAGCATCAAGTGATGTAGAATGCTCTCTCTCAACCATAGGTACTTCTGTGGCTCTCCTCGCCATAGTATCTGAGCTCCTCTCACTGTCTATAATGTGTTCATTCTCACAACATCCCTGTGAGGTGGGGCCCTGCTATTATCCCCAGTTTTACAACTAGGGATCTGAAGCACAGGCAAACTAAATTTCTTGCCCCAGATCACAAAGGAAGTTTGTGACACAGCACGGAATTTAACACGTTGTTTGGGTGGGCGGGTTTGGTTCAACTCATAGCTGAGGTGTGGGCCAGTTGCAGGAGATTCAAATGTGGATGTGAATTCCCCAAAGCTGGGAGTGAGAGTGGGCAAGTGTTGCGGTTTGGGCCCATCTCTAATTCTGTTTCTGATTTTCTGGTTTACATTGTGGACAACTTAGCTGTGGCAGCGGTAAATAAAATAAATGTGCCCATCATTAAACAAAATTCACTTAGGAAAACAGGGTGGTGTAGGATGGAACTAAAAGGCAGCACACTAAACACGGATAGAAAGAAATACGTTTTCAAGCAGCTTATTGCCAGCCGGGGCAGGATTGTTCACCAGGTACTGATGCAGCGAGTTATAAGAGAGTTTTATGATCCTGAAGAACATTTATAGCTGCACTAGCTAGAGCATAAAGATGCAAAGGAAGCCAGGCTCTGGCCTTCAGCTGACCACCTGTGGGCGGCTAGGGAAGAATCATGTGCCCAAAGATGCTGCGTGGCCTAATCGATTCCCTTGTTTTCCTTTCACTCGATGGATCTATGGTGGATTGTTGCTTCATGGTAACATCTGCAGTGGCGCATTTGGACTAACTCTCAACATTCTGCATGATGCTGCCTTTCCAATCCTGTCATTTTACTCTGGCACCGGATTTTTGAAGCTATTGAAACTGACATATCCAAGTGTGATGGCAATCGCACCGATGGAGCGGTTTGCTTTAATCCAGGGGCAAATCAGCTCTTTTGGAAACTCAATATTTTTTTTCCTAGGCTGAGTAGTGGCTATTTCCCGCCGTAATCAAGTGCTCGGACATTTAGCACAATCCTCTGCGGGTGTGTGAGATGGGTTCTGAATGCAGTCATGGTGCCTGTGTAATTTGCTTTCACAGGAAGATCTAGCTATACGTTATCATGGAGCTGTTGGGTCCTTTTTCAAGCATTTGGGAGCTCCTGTCCTCTTCTTACGGATATGTCTACACCCCAGCTTGCATAGACAGACTTTTGTTAGTGGAGCTTGCACTAGCACACGGAAAATAGCCGTGTGGATGCTGCGGCACCAGCGGAGGCTTGGGCTAGCCACCGGGGTTCGGAACCAGAGGGTAGGGTTGACTTGAGCTCAGCTGGCTAGTCCAAGCTTCTGCCAGTGCCGCAACGTCCACAGGGCTATTTTAGTGTGCTAGCTGTAGTAAGAAGTGAGAGCTTATGGCCTGTGAAACAGGCTAAGGCCTAAATGGAAAAAGCCGAGTGAACAGAAGTATAAGGGGTCACTCAAGTTAACTGAGACTGGTTTAGGAAAGTGCTGATACTGCAAGATTGTAAGACTGCCAAAATATTACTAAAATATGTAGTAGGTATAAGAGGTACCAAGATACTAACTCTCTGAAATGACACTTTCATGGGTAGAAATGATACATGGAGTGGCTGTGCCCAAATCAGCCAATCAACGGAAAAAGGTGGTATTAGCCTACGTCAGGAGGATGGCGACTACCTACGTGAAAGGGGGCAGAACGAAAGTGTATGTAACAGTGTATAAAAGAGGGTGTCAGAGGGAATACCGGCGTCCGGTCTAGGGGATAACGGAAAGTCCCGCCGTTGGGCCGAGACCATTGTAACGCTGCCTATGTGAAACTGACCCAGAGATACTCTAAGTCATTTCTCATTGTGCCGCACACAATAAACCTGGCCTGGGTGCCTTCGTTGCTCAGCTAATCCGTGGTCGTGTCGACTCATTCGATCGTGAGAGCTGTCTCAGTTTCCTGATCAGAGCTGGGACAGCATCTACACAGGGACACACGCACGCAGCCTACACTGATAAACATCGGTGACCAACACACCGATTACAATGCTAGCATGAGCCCCGCTAACACAAATCTGTCCGCACAGGCTGGCAAGCTTGTTCCCAGCTGCACTGTAGACATGCCCACAAGGATTCCCAGAGAATATACTTAGTTCGACCCACATGGCATTGTGACAGCCTTGGGATGGATTGAAAGGCTTTCTTTAGTTAGAAAAGGGGAGATGTACATTGCGTCAAAGGCAAAGTGTTTGCAGGTGATTCTTGGGCAGCCTGACAGAGGGGGAAACTGATGCCAGTCGGAAGATTAACTTTCTAATGGCTTTGGTGGTGTTTTTGTTCCCAGAGCTTTGTCCAAGACTCCCTCCGTCCTTGCTCTGAATCAGACCCAGCATTGCAAACAGCTAGAAGGCCTGGTGGTATCTCAAGTGCAGCTGTGCCGCAGCAACCTGGAGCTCATGCAAACCATCATCCAGGCAGCCCGGGACGTGATAAAGACATGCCGCAGGACTTTCTCGGACATGCGGTGGAATTGCTCCTCCATCGAGCTGGCGCCCAACTACCTGCTGGATTTGGAGAGAGGTAGCGGTCAGAGCTGGCTTTGCAGGGCTCAGGGAGAAGTGAGACGAGTCGGCGGGGTGGGGTGGGGGAGCGAAGTTTACAGTGCTACAGGGGGGAGGGGGGGAAGTGGAGCCCTTGTTATAAGCGGGGAAGGAACGGCGTATCTTCTCCGTTCTGCAGAGGCGCTTATGCTGCTCTCATCACTGGAGCAACACCTTCACACGGGGCCTCACCAAACCTTGCGCTGGCCTCACCCATATCCTGCCCACGCGCCCCCAGCCCAGTTTGCCCAGCTCACTCCTCTTGTGCTGCTTGGGTCACTGGTTCATAGAACTGACGCCCCCAGGTGCTTCTGTAGAGCACCGAGTGTGGTTTGCACGGCAGCTGCGCTTCTCTCCGCTGCGTGTCGGAGAAGTGTGTTCCCTGAGGCAGGGACTGTGCAGCCCTCTCTTTGGGAGAGGCACCTAGCACGTTGGCACTGATGGCTGAGTTGCCGTTCTCCTGTCTTGCAGGCACAAGGGAGTCAGCATTTGTGTATGCCCTCTCCGCTGCAACAATCAGCCACACCATCGCCAGGGCCTGCACCACCGGGGACCTCCCTGGCTGCTCCTGCGGTCCCATCCCAGGTGAGACACCTGGACCTGGGTATCGATGGGGAGGATGTGCTGACAACCTCAACTATGGTCTTGTCATGGGGTCCAAATTTTCAGATGCTCCCATGAAGATGAAAAAATCAGGATCACAAGCCAATAAGCTGATGCATCTGCACAACAGTGAAGTAGGGAGACAGGTAACAAACCAAAGAGAGTTATTGTGATTGTACAATCCTCTGTGGTGGTTGAGGGCTTTGTGAAGCTCAGTGTATCTACCAGCTGGCTGCAGCAGCAGACCTTTTCCCAGCGTGCACGCAACTCCTTTAGCCGGCATAAGCACTGAAGATATAATTCAGTCTCTAGAAATGTAATTCCTCTAAGTCCTCATGGGCAGGAGCAGTAGGGAGAAAGGTGGGGTCATGTATCTGTGGCGGGGCCCCAGGAACTCCTGAAGCCACAGTTCTGGCCTGGACTATCTATATAAAGTTCTTATATGGCCTCTGTTACCATAGTAACTGAGCACCTCGCAATCTTGAATGTATTTCTCCTGACAACAGCCCGGGAAGTGGGGCTGTGCTGTTCTCCCCATCGTACAGCTGGGGAACTGAGGCACAGAGAGACTGCGTGTCTGGCCCAGTGTCACACAGGAAGTCTGTTGCACAGCAGGGTCTTCCGTCCAGCTCTCCCAGGTCCTAAACTAGTGCCCTAATGGCTGGACCATCCTTTCTTCTCCCACTGGAGTCCTTCCTCTCCCTTTGTGAGCCTGGTACACCACGTAACCTTTCTGCCTTAGTTTCTTCATTTGGACGACAGATTGGTTGGGAAGCGTGACCACAGGACTGGGTGTCAGGAGGCCCCGACATCTAACGCTGGCTCTGCCACTGACTCACTGTGGGACCTTGGCCAGGCCACTTCACTTCCCTACCTCAGTTTCATCATCCATAATGTGAGGGTGATGGTTCCCCAGTACGTGTTGTGTGAACTCACTGGTTAATGTTTGTGACGTACTTTGCACATTCAAAGTGCTATATAAATGGCAGTTCTATATGTACACTGAGTACCACAGCTGCCCTACAGCGCTGTGAAGACCCCACCAATGCTGATGGGACGGGGCATAGATACCCCACGTCCCCGAGAGGCGGTAGCTTTTTCCCGTCGACCTAGTGCTGTCTACACTGGGGGTTAGGTTTGCTTAGCTGTGTCACTCAGGGGTGTGGATTTTTCACACCCCTGAGCAACATAGTTCTACCAACCTAATTTCCTTGTGTAGACCAGGCCTGAGAGAGCCCAGGGATTAGTGTTCGCCAATAAAAAATGAATGAATAACTGCAAAATCAAAAGAAACAATATAATGCACAATATAGTGATATGCTCATTGCACACGGAGTTGGATAAATCTAAGGTTTGAAAACTACATCATTAAATATATAAATATGCTCAAGGCACAAACTTCATATTCATTATTTACTTACAAATTACTTCAGCTTCCAGCTCCTGAGGAATGTAAAGGATGCATTCAGCCCTGTGTGACTATGACAGAAAACTGTGACCCTGCTCTGTCTTCTGCCTTAACAGGTGCCATGGTAAAAATAATGCCTGGCCCGACAGCAATCTTCAAGCTGTGAGATCTGTTTCGCTTTGCACCGTAGATACTTTAACCTGGTTGTGCAGAAACCAAAGTAGCGAATACTCTCCCCTGCAATCCAGTTAAGACATTGACTCCTTTAGCAGATCTTGTGGGAGCTGCAGGTAAAGAGGAGGGTCAATTCATAACTTCATAACTCATTGCTTTTCTTTTGTAGGCCCTGAAAGCCTCTCTTGAAATGAAATGTAAGTGCCATGGAGTTTCTGGTTCCTGTTCTATCAAGACCTGCTGGAAGGGTCTTCAAGAACTGAGAGACATTGCCCAGGACCTCAAAAACAAGTACTTGTCAGCCACAAAGGTGGTACACCGACCCATGGGCACACGCAAGCAACTAGTACCAAAGGATATTGACATCAGGCCGGTTAAAGAGACAGAGCTGATTTACCTGCAGAGCTCTCCTGACTTCTGCATGAAGAATGAGAAAGTGGGCTCGCCCGGGACACACGACAGGTAAAGACGCTCCGCTCAGGTGTGAATTGTGCTCCTCTGTTCTCAGCTGGGGTATGGAAGCGGTGATGAGCCTAAACATCTCTGTTCAGGTGGCGTTTACTGTCAGGGATGCCCAGAATGCCACTCACTAGGCTGATACCGCTTATGGGAATTTACAACGTGGCTTGTAACTGCCCAAGTCTTTAATATACAGGAACAGCCACTGGGGACTACAGATCCCAGCATGCAGCACTCCAGTCTGGTGACAGATGGGCCCAACCAATCAAGTTTGGACCCAGATCTCCAGTTAGATACCATATCCAGATCCAAACTGCCGCAAAGTTCATGACTGGTCGGATCCAAGGTTTCGGTTCCGACCCATCTCAAACCTTGACCCATGCAGAGGGCTGTTTGGGGTAACATGGAGTACTGTTTGCTGGGACCTGTAGTCTCTGCAGGACGCACCTCTTTATTGACATTGGAGGCAGCTGCAACAGATTTATTTTATGCAAAGGGCTCTCGAACTGCAGGCCTCAGCCCTGCGTCATCTGACTTATTTATTGACATGCCCTAGGTCTGTAACTGAATGAACTTGTCTCTTGGGAAATTTACAATGATCAAGCCCTGACTTAATCCTTCACCAGGCCCCTCTTTCTCTGCTCAATATAGCTGCTGTGGGGGCTGTTGTGGTTTAAGTGCTCCTCTCTTTAGGCAGGTATGACGCCCAACGCTCCCAAGCCACATTAACAACTGGAGACTTTGAGCTATGTTGCCAGTCTCTTGAATTTTTGATTCCTTCTTTTTGTTTTTGAAAAATCTCATCATGACCAGGGTATATTTGCTGTTTGTGCTTCCATGGAGGCACTACTGGATCCCTTTACTACCACCGACTTAGCATCCTCAGTGCTGTCCAAACTCCCATCAGGCACAGTGGAGTGCCCGGCCCTCCCTAGGGTCCATTTGATTCACTCCACATACCACAAATTCTATGCTACTGGCCTCTGAGCATTGGTAAGTGGGTGGCGATACCGCAGCCAGTTATCATGTACTTGGTGTGTATCCAGAGTGCTGTGGGAAATGGTGTTAGTCACTCCACAGTACTATTATTTCTGCTGAGTCAGAAGAGAACCAATACCCCAGTAGGAGGTTATAAGACACGTGCTGTAGGAGGTGCTGTCTGTCAGATGAGACATGAGAATTGAAACCCTGACCGCTTGTGGCCATTAAAGATGTTAAGAGTGATATGCTGGCTCGATTCCCGTCGGAATAATTATATTCTGCCTATCTCAAATCTCCCTATTCCTCTTTGCTTCCTGTCCTGACCTGTTGTGTGGTTTTGCTGTGCACTCTTACACAGCTGCCACATGCCCACTCACAGGCACCTGAACCTGTGTAAACAGGCCAGGAGCACTGTCTGTTTACTCAAGAAAAACCTTTGTTGATAGAAGTGGCCACACCACTAAGTATTGTGTAGACAGTCCAGAGGGACTCAGTAGAAAGGGATTCTACTGTAGCAGACACTATATAAATTATGCACATTTATCCTCTCTGGGTAGCTTTTACAGTACATGGGCATGATGTTGCAGGAGGGGAGAGTCTATGGGGGGAAATACAGGTCTGTGCATTGGAAGACATTCCTTTTGTAATGGCTCGTCTCTCCAGAACCATGGTAACTCCCTAGCACCCAATTAGCGCACAGAACTATCCTGCACTGACCTGCTGGAGCAGACCGGAGGACGATGCTTAGGTGATACACAACTTAGAAAAGCCCCATCTATGATTTTCTGGGACAGTATGTGGGAACTAGGTTTTCATCGTGCCAACTGGGACAGAGGGCAGTAGCCAGGCCCGGGGGATCCACGTTCTACAGAGCTCACAGAGTTCCAGAAAGAGTACCTTAGCCACGCGATGGCAGAGCACATCAATCTGTTCCAGGCTGGGGTGCGAGGCTTCGTACGCTCCTCAGGTTGAAGATAGAATAGTAATCAACGAAGGAGGAAGGGGTCAAGCAAGGGCTATTGTCATGACTCCAGTAACAGCAGCGATTGTGAGTGTGGTAGAGAGGGATCGGCTGGAAATGAGATTGGTTGAGGCTGCAAAGGACCAAGGCAGAAAGGAGGTGATGACTTTTGAAGGAAAGCCAGTCCTTTGTTCACAGACACGGGAAAGTCAGGGTTGACTCTGGTGGGGGCAGGTGGGAGGAGGACAGAGATGGGGGTGCAGTGGCGAGTTGTAGGTGTAGCATGTGTAAGTAGCATTGTGAGCTGTCTGTGAATATGTAAAATAATTCTCACAGTTATCAGTGGCTGCTTCCCCTGAAGATGCCCTCTGTCTCAGAACTAGGGTATGTAAAGTATCGTGTGATAAAGGCTTTGCCATGGCAGCACGGTTTCTGTATTAAATTAGCAGAGGAAATAGGTGTAAAATCCACACAGTGCGTTTCCAGATCATTGCTGTGCCCGTAGGGGGCTGCAGTAGCTAATCCAGACCTCTTCCTTCTCCTGCCAACACTTTTCCCCCCCCAATTTTCCTTTCAAAGAGAACACTTCTAATATCTTCTAAATACGATGGCCCCATTCCAGCCTGGCATGGAATGGAGCGGTAGTGCCTAGTGATGGAGATGAGGAGAAAGAAGCAGAAAACAGTTGCTGTTATGTACAGGAAATATATCGCTCACATTTACTACACAAAGGTGTATAACATCTATATAGAAATAGCCCAAACAGGTTTTATTTTATAAGCAGGGTCCCAAAGGCATCTTAATACTTTATTCCTTTTACACTCAATGTTTCCCTCAAGTCTGATTTTTTTAAGGCCCTTTAAGTGAATGTAATTAAAAGGAATTTCAATGATGTCCCTCAGCCTGTTTCTCTTCTCCTCTGCACCTACCCACTCTCACTCGCTTTCTGGCCTCTTGCTGGCCAGTAGAACAAGAAAAATGTTTCCCTTCAGTGGTGCTGCCAACAGCACTCCATGGATCAACAAACGGGAGGTGTTATAATTGCACTGTAGCCAGGGCATCCTCTCCTCTACCCCATCACACACAGTCCATTCCTGAGGACCGAGCCCATCACATCCTCTTTCCAGCTACAAGCTGAGAGAACTCCAGCCCAAACTTTTCTGGCAGATAGTTTTTCAGATCTGCTGGCTACATTTTAAAGCACAGGGAGGAGACAGGCACACTGCAGCTCCCTTGACAAGTAAGGCCTGCATTCTGTGTTCCCGCTTGTTATTTTAGGTTGTATTACGTGAGCTCCTTCCCAAAGCCTGAACCCAAGAAATGTTTGCTAAATGTGCTGCTAACTTAAAGATTCTAGTGACATTAACAAGGAAAAGCAAAAAGAAAGGGGAAAAAAAGGGGGCAGAGGATGCAGAAATAAAAGCATCCCGTGTTGTACTGTGCTTTTAAACAATCTAATTTTCATAAAACTCTAAGTGTAGAATTCATGAGGAATCTTTTTTTTTTTAAATTGGATCATTAGTTTTAAATTTAAAGAAAAAGGGGAGGGGGACTTTTCTGGATCACATGGCAAAAGAGTGGTACCTCAATGTCCTGTGAATCGGAACAAGTTTTGATCATGTAAAATGGGAGGTTTATAGCCAAGTTCTACTGCCCTGAATATTGGGTTTCATCATACACTGTAGGGAACAATACTGCCCTGGCTAATGGGTGTATGGAGTGAATAATTCAGTAGGGCTGGTTGAATGCTGTAGAACAGCACCCGGGAGCGTTCTCCTGAATGCTGAACAAGTAGCCGTTTGGTTTAGTCACATTTGCGCCACTTGCCAGTCCACTGTTCATGAACATTAGTGCAAACAAGGTTTTCTTTGCATGAATGTTTGGGGAATGGCTGTTTCTAGCACACGCACCAGCATTTGCATGTGGATGAGGGTATTTGTGTGTGAACAACAGCATTTGCTACTTGTTATTAATTATTGTCCTGCTTAAGGAGCTTCAGTCAGCCAACAAGGAAGCAGAAACAGTGTAATGAGACCCAATCTCACACAACCAATAATCACAGCAGGCTACTTATGTCTCTAACATGCTTATAATTTGTATTAATCATTTATTACCGCTTTTAGAAACATAATACTGTGCTCTTATATATATATATATATATATACCTTATGAAAGTTATATATATATATAAACGTAATACTTATTAATCATTTATTACCTTTTTTAGAAACATACTACTGTGCTTTTTATATATCTATATTTATCTTTTCATAAAGCGTGACCCACTGAATGGTGAATAGCACATACTTATTCTGCAAACATCCCAGAAGCTGAAGTTTGATGGCATAAGACGGGGCAGAATTTGAAAAATATAAAAGTAAAATAGTTCTGCCTACTTGAGACATCACTCACGAGAGACGGTGAAGATGTTCAGATTACGAGCACGTGTGCTTTACTGGGCGCGTTAGGCTTGGTTCCGCCTTGGGGGTTTGGACACATGTCACTCAGTGGGCATTGGATGCCCTCTGGGCTCTGCCATGAACTACTCAGCAAATAATCAATATATTGGCAGCAGACAGAGTACGGTCACAAACAGGGAAAATACACTGGGGACTGTATGCACGACCAGGTCTGCCAAATACATGGTGACAGGCTTGGTTCATTTTTGCAGCGTTGGACGTGCTCATGGTGTGATAGACAAACACAAGTAGACAGGACCCTGTGTCAGGAATCAGAGACTGCAGCAGAGCCAGTCTCTGGGCCCCGTAATGGGCACAACAGGTTTCGTGGTTGAGCCGCAGATTGGCTGTTAAGCCCAGCAGTTGTTCTTGCTGTTCAGTGGCTGCCCAAAGCGTTTACCCATGGGTGTGATGGCGCCTGTGCCTGCTTGTTCCCAGCCTTGCCACACTGCAGGTAAGCTGGGTCTGACACGTGGCTCCAATTCCTGACCTCTAGCTCTGACCCTTGGCTCCGGCCTCTGACACCAGCACTGACCCTCGGCTCTGGCATCTGGTCTCTGACTCTGGTTCTGAAACCAGGTTCGGGTTCCTGGCTACTGACTCCTGTTCTACCCTCTAGGCCTGACTCCTGCTCTGATCGATAGGCCTGACTCCTGCTCCAAACACTAGGCATGACCCCCCACATCCCAGTCGCCTGACACCCTGCCCTGAAAGGCTTACACAGTAGGGACCCATTCCTGGTTTGTTGTACATCTTACCAGACTGCATTTGTTTTCCCATCTGAAGGATGGCGCCTCTGTCTCTCTGACTCTCTGCAGTTTGATACCACCACTCATCACTGCAGTTTGAATGCCTTCCACAGAAAATTCCCAGAATCATTGAAGATGAGGGTTGACAGGGACCTCAGGCGGTATCTAGTCCAACCCCCTGCTCAAAGTAGGACCAACCCCAACTAAACCATCCCAGCCAGGGCTTTGTCAAGCCAGGCCTTAAAAACCTCTAAGGATGGAGATTCCACCACCTCCCTAGGTAACCCATCCCAGTGCTTCACTGGAATTCGCCCATTCGGTGCTTTGAAATGGCAAGGTCCCTTATGGACTCCGATTCTGCTACCAACACAATGGCCAGTTATGTCCTTATTGCTGCTGATGGATTATGTAAGGCACAGAGGGAGCCCTAGTTTGATGCTCAGATTCCAGCTGGAACTAGAAACATCTGCCTTTATACCTGCAGGCTGAGCAGATGTGCATTGGGATCTCTTAGAGACAATAAACATGAAAACTCACAATATTGTTGTTATACCATTTATTTATTTAGTTGTATTACTACAGTGCCCAGGAGCCCTAGTCATGGACCAGGACCCCACTGTGCTAGGTGCTGTACAAACTAAGTTACCCCGTTTTATTTCTGCTTCAAGGCTGAGATCTTCAAAGCTGCCTAGGAGATTGAGACACATCACACTTATGTGTTGTCTATCTACATCCCATAGATGGTTTTGAAAAATCTCAACCCACATGTCCTCCTCCTCCCCACAGCTCCTCCCTTCCCCAGTATCACAGTAGTACTAAAAGTAAGAGAAACAAATTGTCTTGTGGAATTTATCTTGCAATGGCTCTTTTGGCTAATGGATTTGGCCTGATGTATCAAATAACTATTTAGATCACATTAAAAGACTCTGTTATTTCCAGTCCATGATGAACTAGAACAGCACCTTACTTCCTTGTTTCCTGTGTGCTACATCACAGGAAACCAGCATACAGCAGCTCCACAGAGCATAAACCAGCAGATTCAGTCTTACACACAAGGACACAATAGCTCTGCAGGAGTTATTCTAAGTGTTGTGTCACGAGGTGAGTAACTTCACGATGCAGGACAACGTGCCATGCCGTGAGTTGATTTGACTTGCTCAAGTTCTCACTGGATTAGTAGGGACAAAAAGAATAATAATCTGATTTTATGTCTAGTACCGTTCATCCCAAAGTGCTTTGACGACGTTGGGCTACTTAGTCTCTGCAGCATGGTGCAGCGAGCAGCAAGTTGTGGCTAACATGGATGCATACCGACCACTAGAAGGAGAGCTGAGGCCCTGATGCATTCTTTGCCCTGGGTCCTAGACACTGTGGAAACCCTTCCATGTGGTCAGAGCTCCCTGGTTTGTGGAGCAGAGAGAGGGGGCAAGGAGTGGGTGGAGCCAGAGGCAGCTGCTCTCCGTGTCATGCTTCCCTCTGGCATGGCTGGATTTCTAATTGGGAATGTGACTGCAAGATCAGCGAGGACTCCTGGGGGGAGCTACAGTCCCTGGGGAGCTTTGGTAGAGCACGTGGTCCTTATGCTAACGGCCTTTCCTCCTGTGGGTGTTCTGGGGTTCACACAGATCTTGGAACGTCCGGGAGTTTACGTGGTGAAACCACCAGCCAGTTCCATCACTGGCCCAGATGGAATGGGTCAAAGGATTCTACCCTGACTTTATGCTTGTGAAATTTCTTAGCCTATGCTGTCTGCGGAAGACGCACGTAGGTGTAGCATGTGACCCTGTGGGTACAAGCGTCCCTTAGCCCACCGCTGGGATGCAAATGGAACTGGGAGTACTACCCAACAGTGTTTTTTAGAGATAGATCTAAAGAGCGCTATAGGGAAACTTTGGATGGGCAGAAAGTGATTGAGATTTGGCTAGGATACTAGCTAATCCCCCCCACCTCCCTTGTTGCAAAAAAATGCCGTGGCATCTTCAAGGAGCACAGCTAGGTGAGGGGCTAGTTTTATGTCTCATTGGAGGTAGCTGGCACATTGTTTTCCACTGTTCTTGCAAATATTTCTAGGACTACAGTGCTAGGTTAGCAGACAAGGGGCCAGATTCTCACTTGCCCGATGGAAATCAGGAGGCGCTTCCAGGGTGGCAGTGGATTTACACGAGTACAAATAAGGCTCAGTCTGGCTAGGTGCGATTAGATGCAGGCCCCTTTACAAACCAATGCGGAAGGATTGCTCCTGCATGTAAAATATGGTGATCTTCACTAATCCCATGTACCCCTGGGTTTGTCGGCTAATTAGGACGAACTTGTAGGGCCTGTGCTCGTTCACCTTTGCCTTTTAGTTACTTATACACAGAGTTCAGGAAGAAATACTGGAGGGATCAGCTGCTGTTTCCATCTGTGAAAAGATTTGGGTATTATTCACCCAGCCGTAACACTTACAACAGAGAACAAGCTGTTTGTTTAATGGCATTGACACAAAATCTTTCAAAAAACATGGGCAGGGTAGAGGTGGGCTTACCAGGCTGGGGTTTTGATTTTTGCAAAACCAAAATCAGAATGATTCAGCTCCGAGTTCTGTGATCCAAAAAATGACAAAATTACGGGCAGCATGGCACTCTCTTATAATGTTTTGTTTCCCCCTCCCCCTCTATACGTGGTCAAGTGGAGTGGATGTAGTTTTGGAAAACCTTAACTGTAGGCGTAGTACAGGACTGGATTCCATTCGTGTCCACACCTTCCATCTTTTGGTGGGAAGAAGTGTGTGTGGGGATGGAAGATTGCAGATTAAATGGTACCAGTTTTGTCCATGTCTAGTTTGATCATAATGTGCTAGACGTACATCTCATTACAAACTCATAAGTGTCCCTAAAAACACAGTGTCCCTGACACCCGACTGAGGTATTGGTTCCATAATGAGTCAGAGGAAAGAGTGACACCAAATCATCCATACCACTTCCTGAAGCAGCTGTGTGTATCTTGGAGAGCCCCATCTAAGTACTAGCCTCACCCAGAACTGCTTAGCTCCTGCTAAATTGTACAAGGTGGCATGGATGCATCACATACCAAAACATGTGGATTCCTATGGCCTGGTGTGAACTCATGATCCTTGCAAAAGGAATCCAGTGGCATCAGCCTTTCCAACCTCCTTCAAAGCTGACTAAGCCTTTAAAACCCCTTCGTAATGTTAATATTTATGTATTTGAACCTTTGCTCTAAATATTTAACTTATTGACTAATACGTTTATGCCGAGTCATTCTGAGGTTTCCTGTTGGAGGGGCGCAGGGTCATGGGTATACGACAACGCCTTTCGTCCAATGCTAGGTAAACACACTCAGTGTGGTCATGAACCGAACTTTTGACTGTTGGTCCTAACTGTTATGAGCAGGCTTTGGTGAACCTTTCCAAGGTCTGTAAATATGTACATGCGCTGCCAGAGTGAGGGACCGAGTGGGGCACCTTTAAATATTGAATCTGGCCAAGAAGGGAGGTCAGAAAGAGCAAATAGGAGATGGTACTGAGTCAGAAATAAATAAGGGAAGAACAAGAACGAAATCCTCAGCACTTCATTAATATTATAACTTCTCATAAAGCATTACCTCATGAAGAATTCCTATAAATCTCTTGGATTCATTTCCATCTGTTAATGGAGTGCTCAACAGAGGGTCCAATTCTCCTGCCTCATGATCCGTTCTCCTCCCCTGCCCCGATCTAATGTAAAAATACTCCTGGCCAAAATAACTAAGCAAAATGTGATTTAGAAAAGATGTCTGAGCAGTTTCCTAAAGAAAAACTTCTCACTCGTTACTAGTGTCTAGTGGGCTTTTGGACCAGGCCCCAGAACACAGGGACTGGGGCTTCATCTGGCTTCTTTGTAGGTGCAACATGCTCATTGGGCAGATCACCAGCTGGTTTAAGCATCCAATTAGCCCATCAGTCCCAGGGCTCCGCCTCCATGCCTGGCATACCCCACACAGGCCTAACCACAATTTCAGAAACAGAACATTACTTCAGTTCTAATTCGGCTCTGTGATGATTTGCACTAACTCCCTGTATTTCCTTTATTCCAGGCAATGCAACAAAACCTCCAATGGCAGTGACAGCTGCGACCTGATGTGCTGCGGCCGAGGCTACAACCCATACATGGACAAAGTGGTGGAGCGGTGCCACTGCAAATACCACTGGTGTTGCTACGTGACCTGTAAAAAATGCGAGAGGACTGTTGAAAGATACGTGTGCAAATGAAACATCTCTCACTCCGTCCGAGAGCTTAGATGCCAATGGCACCAAAGCACTATTCATAGAGGAGGAAACCTTTCCTGGATTAGACATCATTTATCTTGCAAAGACATGGACTTGGAGAAAGATGATATAAGGAAAATGCAATTACAACAGTAAAAATAACATTGGTTTTTAAAATGTAAAAAGTGGAAGGTTTTCCCACCAATCAAATTCTTCCTAAGAAGACAACAAGCTTAAACCAAATTTCATTTTGGATTGTACCTTCATGCAAAAACATGCCTTATGATTGCCAATGACATCCAGCTATCAAGTGCCTTTAGAAACAAATAGAAACTTTCCCGGGGAGGAAAAAGAGCTCGGACTGAAAATAATACAGGCTAGCATCTGCTTGTGCATCCTACCACCTACGGCCTACTGGACAATCCCTGCCAAGGGATGCGCTACGACTTCAAAGCAATAATTGTATTTGTTTCCAAAGACTAAATTTTTAGAATGGGAGAATCCACTCAGCACGATACAGCCAGAAACATTCCTGGTTCTGCCCCTGAAATGAAAACACACACAAATCAATTGAATCCTTTTCTTTTGTCCAGGGCTGACACTAAAGTTATTGCTTTGTCTAAGGACCGGTAGTCTTGCCCCTACTTAGTGTAGACTGCCAGAGTGTCAAATTCAAGTATTCACAAAAATCTATTGGACCCCAGTGTCAATGTGATCAGAGTGTAGTAAGAGGAGCCCATTGGACACAGGGGTTGAGTGACCAGAGAGCAGCTATGGGACGTAATGAAATACACAGTGAAGTCCACGTAAAATGGAAATGGAAAAGTCAACTCATGTGTATCCCTTTTCGCTCTCTTGACCATTGGATGTTACTCCCTAATTCACTGTTGCTCCGATGCCTTGTCCCATCCAGTCCTAAGGTAAATTTGGCACCGTCCCTCCTCCCTCAACAAAACTATAAACTCAGAGCCAAAAAGTTGCCGAGACATCAGCAGTGCGGGAGGTGTGTTTACATCTTTAGAAATTCCAGACAAGGCGAGATGTCAGCTATTCTAAGCAGACCTAGCCGGAGTATGTGAATGATATGTATGGTCCGGCCACGACAACAGCACAGAACCACTATCTGTGGATGTACATATTTTATTTTGTATGCAGAACATACAGAAATATTTATAAAATATATCTTGTGCTTTTCTCTATTCTACTTTATATATAAATCTATAATATTATAAACAAGCTTAACAATAGTATGAAATAAATGCTGAAATTACTCAACGGTGCAAAGAAAAGATCTTATAATTATTATTATAGCAAAATCTATAACATTGTCTTCTGCTTGGAAAAACGTCTAACTTTCCCTCCCAAAAGAGCAGTTAGAATATTGCTGGAAATGTTCATTGGAATGTGATCAGTATGTTTCACCATTTCCTTTCTCCCCAGTCTATTGCCTCCTACATTTGATCGGTTAAAAAGGATTAATCACAGCTGAATTTAAACAGAAATAGCCAACATTTAATCAAGTGAGACAGACGCACACACAACAAAACAGAAAGAAACTATTCTATTTTCTACAGGTTCTTATACCACTCTCATCACTGTAATATCTGAGTGCCTTCACGTAGTGCTTTAAGCGACATGGCTACCATCTTTCACATCTGGTTTGTTCTCTCTTGCATCCTCTTCCCTGGGGGACAATTGCGTGCGTGCGTGCTGTGGAGAGTTTTGTTTGAGGTTTTTAGAGGCTTTTTTTTTTTCCTTTCTTTTTCATTGTACGTGCTGCTCTGCGTTTATATTAGAGAAGGCAAGATTGAAGAAGTGCATCTGGCACTTGCAGAGGACGGGTGGTGAGGTCTGGGATGGTTCTTGGAGTTCGGGGCAGCATAGACCAGCTTTACCGTGATGGTAGAAAGTCCCATTGTGCCTGAGGAGCAGCGTTGTCCACGATGGTCTTCACCCTGGAGCTTCAGTCAATATCTGAGATCTCCTGGGCCCAGGCTATTGGGAGCCTTGATGACACGGACGGAGGCCTTCAACATGGCTTGATGTTCTATCTGGAGCCAGTGCAGCGAGCAGAAGATGGGAGCAATGTGTTTGCAACAGCCCATGTCAGAGAGGAGATGCAGCACTGGTCTGTACCAGCACGAGCGGCCCAAGGGCTGATGGCTTCCTGCCTGAAATAAATATACACCACACTCAGTCCCGAACGTAAATCTACGACTCCATAAACAGCAGCCTCTCCTGTTACAAACCAGACAGGGGAAAACATTGCAAATGAGTGGCATGCAATTTCTAAATACCTTAGAAGGACAACAGAACTTCACTGACTGTCAAATATTGTATCCCACTTTTTAAAATACAGAGGTCTTTTGGGATTCCTGTGGATGCTTAGGATTCTTAAATGCCTGGAAGCCCCCGCACCCAAGTTGCAGCTGATGTAACGGTGCCTTTGCACCACCAAAGGGGCTGTAAAAGTAGCTTAGCCAGCTAGCTGAGTATTCACCCATCATGGGGGAGTTCCTGCATGGTACACAGCCACTCTATGGAACTGCAGAGAAGGGGCATCATGTTGGCTGTGTGCAATGCAAGGACTGCTTCATTTCAGTGATCCCCAACAGGTGTGAAGCCCCTTAGGGGCCATTGCAACAGAGGAACAGAAAAGCCCGTAAGAAATAAAATATAAGCAAATTTGTTTTTCGTAAATCAGGACATTCTGTTAATAGGGACTCCATGAGAAAGTGGAATTTTAAAAATGATTTTAAAATGTCGTCATTGGCAGTGTCCATTTAAATCGCAAGTAATGGGCCAAATTCTGGTCACAGTCAGGTCCTGGGGGTCCTGCCATTAACTTCAGCAGGAGCAGCATTTGGACCTCAGGGCTCCCATGGTTCATAGAAATTTGCCTGGGCCCTCCTCACCAGGGTGAGTTATGCCTTTTATCAATAGGGCTTTGTAGGATGATAACAAAACAACCCCTGGATCATTCTAGCAGAGTCTTTTTTTGTTTTTTTGCCCACTTGCATCAAAACACTGGTCACAATTCGCTGCCGAGGCTAAGCTCTGCTCAGCGTAACTGAAGAGTGGCGGGTGTAACATGTACAAAATCTGTGGACAGAAATGCAATTGTCAAGTTGATGGTGTCCCTTTAAGAAAACCTCTCTAGGAGCAGAGACACTAGTACAGGCTTTTCTCGACTGGGATGAAGTTCACCCACAGAGCGTCGGATGTCACCTCTAACAACAAAACAAATTCTTCTGTCCCTGCTTGGGATTGTTAGGATGGTAATTCTCATCTCAGAAGAATCAATGTCATTGTACTATGGCTTACCCAGATATAAGTAAAATCCAGTTTGCACATTTCTCAGTACAGTTCTTTGCACCCCAAAACTTACTGCTCAAGCAGGAAATGCCTCATATTTCAAGGAATTAGTCAACATGTAACTCATTGCGCCTAATTCGCCATTCCAATGAATCAGTTTTATCTTAGTGTAATTCCACAGAAGTCAGTTTCAGTGGAATTATTCTGATGAAAAATGGAGTAACTGAGTGGATAGTCAAACTCTCTCTCTATATACAACCAGAAAAGATAAGTGCAAAGTAAAGCACTCAAAGAGATTTAGAGTTGCCTGTGCAAACCTTAATTCAGCTCTCTTGTGCACATGCAATTATGATACAGTCATTAATTATATGATCACATCCTGTTTTTTCCACAGGACCCCACCTTAGTCAGTGCAGCGGATGGATGGCACTCACTGACTGGATAGCTATTCAATATATCTTTGTATAACTTGAGGTGTGGCCCCATGCCTTATTTACTGAAAATCATCCAAGCCATACACTGCATACAGAATTATTCATTTCTTCACGGGCTTGTCTAAGTAAAAATGTATCTTTGCAATGCTCTTGTGCGGTAGGGAGATCTTATTACCCCTATGGGGAAACAGAGGCAAAAGCCAAAATTGTCGAAAGCACTCACTAACGTTGGGTGCCAATTTCAAACACCAAGGGCATGATTTTTCAGAGTCCGTAGCGTGTTTATAGCACTTTATATGTTCCAAGTGCAGTTAACATTGACTTCGCTTGCAAGGGTAAGGGCTTCCAACCAGACCGCAGGGGTTTGCCTACACCTTGAAAGAGCCCCTCCACAGTGAGTCTCAGAGCTCAGGTCAGCTGACTTGGGCTAACACAACGGGGCTAAAAATAGCCGTGTAGACATTTGGGATCAGGCGGGAATCCAGGCTTTGAAACCCAGTGCGGGGGAGGGCCTCAGAGCCCAGCCCGAGCCGGAAGTGCTACACTGCTATTTTAGCCCTGCCATGTGAGTTCGACTCAGTTGACCTGGGTTCTGAGACGCGCTGCTACAGAGGGTTTTTTGCTGTGTAGACATACCCCAGGTGTCTCAAGCCAGGCACCCAGAGAAGGAGGAACACAAAAGTAGTGGCCCTAGTGAAAAAGTTGGTTTTAATGAACTTGCCTAGCATCCCACAGGAATTCTCTAGACAAGGATCGAATCCAGTTCTCTAGGGTGGCATTCAACCATTTAAACCACAAGACCATTCTCTCTTTTCCGGCAGGCCCAAGCTTCATTCACTGCACGCCTTCCGACTTCTGTACCAAATGAGGCAGGGGGTCTAGAGACAACAAATCTCCCTCACTACACGATCTTAATGCATCCCCAGCGCACCATCTATTGTGTGCACTGAATGAGGCAGGGGTCAGGTGGGAAAAAAATGGCAGGTGAGCACATAATTAAAGACTGCATCCTAATGCAAATGCACAAGGGGGCTGAATTAGGGTGGCCCGGGCAACCTTAATTCTTGAACTTCCTAATGTCTGAGCATCGGACTTTGCAACCTTAATGTTCTTTTAACGTATTTTTTGGGATGTGATTCCTTGTTTTTTTAAAAAGCAAACTGAAAAAAGAAATTCTATAATGTGGAACCATGATGACTGCAGCCTGCCCTGCCAGTGTCTGCCATTAGTCCCCTGCACAGAATCATCATAGCATCATAGACAATGAGGGTTGGAAGGGCCCTCAGGAGGTCATCTAGTCCAACCCCCTGCTCAATGCAGGACCAAGTCCTGTCTCCACTGTCTCTTCCTCGTCTACACTGCCTGGAAACCAATAGGGACGCTCTGAGAGCACAGGACACACAATCACTCTAGTCTCAGTTCTAGTATCTGACACGTCTGCTATTGAGAGGAACAATTGAAGGGAAAGTAAGGGTCAGCTCCTGCAGCTTTGGGATGGAGCATGCTCAATGCAGATGGAATCGTTGGAGACATTAGCTGCCAGACAAGACTCTACCGAAAGTTTGTGAACTGAGAGTTTTGGAAGCTCATAACTCTGCCAAATCTGGGTGGATTTCTCAAAGGTGTAGCAAAATGCATGTCCCTGACACCAGGGCTAACACACACCCCAGCTATGCAAATTTATAATCCTTTGCTCCCAATTACAGAGGCACTAGAACTCAGTGAAATGGTGATAGGCATTTTTTTTAAACACAGGCAAACGCATTTCTGCCTACCCTCATTCATGGAAATGGCTGAGCTGTTTTTGCTTTTTCTTCTTCTTCTTTTTCTTTTCTTTTTTTAATAAAAAGTTAGTTACCCAGCATGAGACATTTCCCCTTGAATGGTTGAAATTTGGCAAAGTAATGAGCAACTGAGAACAGGGTCTTAGACTAGAAAGTGTTAGGCAACCTTAACTTTAGGTCGTGCCACCAGCTCTGCCTTTAATAATACATTTAGCCAGCTCCTCATAGCTAGTGTAAATTGGTCAAATTCTGTGGAGCCATGTTGATTAACACAAGCTGGGAATCTGTCCCAAGATATATAGCTGTATTCAATGTAGCCTCACAAACATTTTTATTTCAGTGTATTAAAAAAAGCTATTTTGGAAAGAAATTTGTCAGTGGCTTCATAGCATTTATTTGTTTGAAATATTGTTCAAGCTTCAGTAAAACGATTTGTCCTTCTTAATGTTATTTTGCAAATCCTGGGGGTTAGGCTTTTTCATACATCCAGCTGGCTCTGCATTTGTGGTGTATTTTCAACCCCCTTTTCATCTTCTGTTATTGAGGCTGCTCTCCTTGTCTACATGGATTACATTTGTTATAGAAAACTCCCAACCGCTTGTTTATTTAAGACTGCAAGATGGAAAGTGCCTTAATCATACTACAGCAGACAAGGCTAGGGTGTTCCACACCCAACTACAAAAGGCCTTTGATGGGGGAAAAAGGAAAAATCTGAATACAATTAACCAAGCCTTTGTCAGGAAAGTGATAAAAGAGTCCCAGAGGGAACATCCGTGTTTCCTGTTAGAAAACAGACCCTGAAGACAACCACTAATGTCTTCTACGTTAACCACTGTTTGGTGCTAGCTTGAAAAACACAGCCAGCCTCTCTGCCCTTGCTGCTGCTACCTGTTCAGTAAAAGGTTGCAAAGGGAGATCTGGAGGTATGTAGTTACCCAGCTACTGGTGAATACAATTCTGTGTTACAAAGCCATGTCCTTTTTCTTTACCTTCCAATACAGCAGCAGCAACAATACAAAACAGAGACAGAGCGAGTTCCTCCTCCTCTGCTTTCTCTCAGCGCTTGTTGCAAATGTTTTTCTAATGGTATCACTCATGGCATCAAGCAAAATCCAAGCAGGAAATGAAGCTTAGTGCATTGGAACTTTTGTGCACTGTCTGGATTACTTTTTTTCCAGATTAAAATCTCACCATGCACTTCTCTTTATCGCAAAAGTCTGCAACGAAACCCCATGCCGATTTACTGCAGATTTTACCCTCAGACATAATATTTGCATTTCACTCATTGGACAGAAGGACATGAAACAGTGTTGCTATGATTTCAGATTTCAAGGTTTATTACAGTGATCTCCTGATCCAAAGGATGTGAGACATTGACCTCTAAAACAATGGGACAAAGAACAAAAAACAAGGGCTGCAATTAGGAAAGGGGAAAAAAAAGAAAAAAAGAAAAAGCAAGAGGTGGAACAGGAAGCTTGAAATCCATGTGGAATTAATGACTTTAACAGGTGTAACATGTTTCTTCCCTAGGACCAGTTTCATTGTTCAAGCGGCATTAATTAAATATCTCAGCAGAGTGATGGTTTATTCATTTAGGGTGAAATTAACCCCATGGAGGGGGAAACAACACAAGATATATGTACACAACTTAAGTCTTATCCTTAGGACTTAAGTGGTGCATGTTGTCAACTGCCAGCACTCAAAAATCCCAAGTCAGGCCCCTAAAATCATGAGATTGGCGTAAATACCATGAGGGGTTTTTAAAAGTACATTTTTGGTTCTTTTTATTTGTCTTGTACTTGAGCGCTGTACAAGAATAAGTGAATAAATTCTATGGCCTGTGTTCTGCAAGACATCAGATTAGATGATCCAATGGTCCCTTCTGGCCTGAAAGACTCTGTATCCTTCTGCTTATTTATCCTTTTGGGTCACATTTTCAAGCTTTTCTCCGCAACCCATGAGGGTTGGAAATTTCCATTTTAAATAAAAATGACAGATGCGAGGCTCACAGAACCCCATGACTCTCAGAGCCGGGACTTTAAGAAAAACACCAAATATCACAACTATTGTGACAAAATTGTGAGAGCTGGCAACACGCTGTATAGGACCTTGTATTGCCCTCTGTACTAGGGCAAATTTCAACCTTAATAAATGGATTGAGTTTCTTTTATATTATGCTGATTATGCTGATTGTTATAGCTGACTAAATAAGTCTACTCACATGAGAAAAATGAAGCATGCGCTTAAATATTTTGCTGTATCAGGGCCAGAATGATCAGCACCCTGGAGAATTGAGTCCTACAAGGGGAAATTACCTATATCTCAGATCTCTTTAAGTGGAAACTGTTGGCAAATGCTGTCCTTTGGAAGTGGAAACCCACTACACCATTAGCATTCGCTGTGTCAGAGTTGGGCCCCGAGTCAAAATTCAAATCTGATTCAGATCCCAGCTGAATTTTCCAAGTGTGGGGATATTTAGATTGGGCGTTCCATTTGGTCCAATGTAAAGAAAACCCTAAGTTGCAAAATATAAATAAAAAACCCATTATGTTGGGGGCGTAACCAATGTTGCAGGCCCATTTCTACCGTTTACAGATATTAAAGAATTGCTATTCTCCATCAGACAGTGCTGTTGCCCAATTTGCAATTTGAATAAGCGTGCTAGAAGTAACCTTGTAACCATGTAACCAATGGAAATATCAAAGGCCAGATTCAAACTGTCTAGGCGTCCTCTGTCTAAAATAAAACGATGGTTTGAGCACCCACTCAGAGCCCTACTTCTAGTCTAGCTCAGAGAAATTAAAATAAATAGAAACACGTTAACTTTCTATCTATTTACACACAAGAAAATGAGCAACCTGAATCAGTGCATCAGGGGTGTGGTCAACCCCAGAGCGCCAAACAATGGCCTGATTAAAGGAGGCCCAGAACCCTTTGTCTCACCACAAACCCTACACACCTAAAATTTCACTCGCAGGTCCAACTAGACTCAGTGGGAGTCAAGGGGGGCTTTCCGCCATTGATTGCCCTGAAAGAACCACTCCGTTGGGTCCTATGTGCAGCTATCGTAGCTGAGCTGATGGGCCAGAACACTGTGAAGTCAGCTCTGTGATGCCCTGCTATTAGTGAGGCTGCAAAAGTCACCTCCGCACCACCAGTGGCCCAGTTGTGTCTCAGTACAAAGTCAGCTTTGGTCCAGTCAGGCCTCAATGGAAAATCAGTTCTGCTCCATTGCCAGCAGCTGCACTACCACTAGTCCATTGCCATAGATTTTCTCCATACAAAGTATAGAATTGTTAGATGGGGAACCCAGAGCAAATCAACCCTTGGACAAAGCCCATGCTCATTGGGACAGTATGCCTGATCTCTAAGACAAATCCTTTCCCCCTTCTCTCTATTAAGCTTGGAATTCATTATCAACCTAGCGGTAAAGTTAGGATGATCCACTCACTCCAGGTATGTCCTGCACAATTCCTCTGTGCTCTCATGAGAGTACAGTAATAATAATTATTTATATAGTCAAAACATACATTCTAATTAAAATAACAAAACTCAGTAGATGGAAGGACGGGTAAGCAAGATTACAGTTGATATAAAAAAGCTGGCCAGAGGTGGCTTTTCCCCTATAGAAGAAGCGTTCTGGGCTTGGGGCTTACAGAGGGTATTGCAAATAAATGAAACAGCAATCCCTTTTTATATAAGATGGAAAAAATACCCAAACAGATACAAGCCACTGGTCTACTTTGCAGATACAGCCAACTACCAATCCCAATGTACTTGAACCTTGCCTGTATTGTTGTTTACACTGGTAGCAAAATCAGTAGGGAAACAACATTTATCCCAAGTGACAAAGATCATATTCCAAATGATGACGTGTGAAAAACCAAAAGAAACTTCAAATAATAAAAAGGAAGGTGTTGAATAACAGAATCTGAGACGGAAAAGCCCCATTGAGCTATCTAGTCCTGCCAGCACAGGACTGTTCCTTATAGAATATTTCCTAGTGCTATTAACTGGTCTGGTTTGGAATACTGATGGGGTTTACACCACTTCCCTTCGGAGACTGTTTGACAAGCTGGCACATCTCACTGTGTGGAAACTTTTTCTGAGAGTCAGCTGAAATGTTCCTCTTAATTTTAGCCTTTTATCCCTTTCTATGATTCCGCTGGGCCAGTCTCAAACTTCAGCTCCATTCTTGTTGCTTATACCTCCTTTAGCCACTGTTTGTACCAGCTGAAGTGTATGTCATGATCGAGGGAATCACACAGAAAATGAGTCTGAAAAATTCTAGAGCAGCAAGCTTATGCACTGAAGGTAAGCCTTTCCAAAGCGCCCAAATTACTTAGGAGCCTTAATCCCAAAGTCAGTGGGACTCAGGTTCCCAAGTCACTTAGGCACTTTTGAAAATTTGATCATGTGTTTATAGTCAGGAACAAGTGGTCCATCACAGGTTTACATCTGAAACCGTGTCGTGACATATGGAATCAGAATCTTTCTTAAACAGGAGGGGTGGATCCTGGCTCCATTCGGGCCAAGATTTCACCCAACATGTTTATTAAAGGAAACAACTACATACTACCAACAGAAACAAACAGGCTTACACACAGCTCACGTCCCAACTTTGTCACCCTTGTTTACCAGAGACCATACTACTTGGGACGCTATACATAGGGTTGGCAAAATTAAATTTTAAAAAATAATTTCTATGGATAATATCAATGTTTATTTTTAAGCATTTTTTTCCAATTTTTATCTATTTAAATTATCATAGTTGTGGGAAACTATGCAAGGAGTCAGACAATAGTTATTTCATGACAGTAGATGTTGAGATTCAAAAAGTCGAAGCTTTATAATAATTAAAACACAAATTGTCAACATCACATGTCAAAATATACAAAGTAAATGTCCTTAAATCAAACTCTAAGTTCTCAGACACCATTTTTCTTACTTCACCTATTTGTAAATCTCAATTATTTGATTAAAATAGTTTTTTCTTTGGTTTGTGTGTGTAAGGTGAAATCAATGTTTAATGACATTTACCAATAAAAATCTACTCTTTCCAAACCTAGCAACATAACATGCAAATATACCTAGTGGCTGAATAATACACTGCAAAAGAAACATATCATTATATGGGTTAAACATGCTGCCCTTTTTCATGCTATAATTCCTACTGAAGTTGAATTTCATCTGGTCTAGAGCTGAAACCTCGTAAAACCAAGTTTCAGCTGGTTTTGACTCAAAATTCTGGCCACGTTTGTGAATTTGGCTTTGGATTGCTTTGGATTGCAATGAAATCCAGAACCAGTCCGGCTGGGTTTCACAACAAGAATTTTGCACAGCTCTCGCCAGCGATAGATAACAGTTATAATACGTTAGTGATCCGTCTGAGGTGATCCCATATTTATCATCATCCTGTAGCTGGGACCGACAGGAAAATAGATTAAAGTCATAAAAACAGAGAAAGAACATCTTCCCACGACGTTTTTTTAAAGGGCCGAAGTTTTCAAGTAGGATTTGCCATGACAGATTAAAGTACATTTTCAGACTTCACTTCTTAATGGGCCACATCTGCTTAATGTAATTTTGCGTTTGAACTGTGTGTCTTGTCAGGAACAGTGCAGTCTGAGCGGCATTCAGCAATATTCACTTTCCCTAGAATCAGATAAACTAAGCCCAGTAAATTAATTTTACCGCTCTCCTTATCACCCCGCTATCATCCCGTGTGATTTAGTTTGTGCTTCACAAACTAAAATGAAAGAAAGCAAACTCTGAAATTGAATTAAAAAATGCTTTTTTTTTGGACACACTTAATCTAATGATGGATCATTGTTCTGAGCTATATTTTTTCAGGATGTTTTGTTCAAAGGAATCTATTTAATCAGGAAAATGGTGCCTAGTCCTCAACTGGTGCAAATCAGCAGAGATGATTTATAGCTGTTAAGGATCTGACCCTTGGTGTTTTTAGTGTGTCTGTCTTGTGATGTGCTCCCAACTGAGATATATTTGCCAAAGAAATTTTTTTTAAACAATATCAATACATTTTTTTTAAACAGTATCAGTATTTTACGGAGCAAGTTTCATGCACACTGTACCCTAAACTCCGTCTCATAGCTAAACAGCAGGGGAGGAAGGGTGGTTCTGTGGCTGAAACGCTGGCCTGCAAACTCAGGCAATATTGATTCAAGGTCCCTGTTGGGCCTTGGGCAAGTCATTTAACCTTGAGGTGCTGAATGCTTCTTACAAGGTACTGACCGCTCAGCTGCCATAGAAGGCAGTGGTAGTTGAGGGCACCTAATGACCATGAACTCAGAACCTGGCAGGACCAGGCCACAGGAAAGGTGGTAGGACTTGGAGGTAAGTCTCTAACCACCCAAGGTGAGATTGGGCAGAGAGGGGCTCAGGGCCAGATGGGTGGAGAATAGGAAAATGTATCTGGGCTCACCTGAAAATTTGCTTTCTTTGAGCAATAAGGTCCATAGCTCCATGACAATGGATGCGTCTGCTTTGCAGCCTGTGGGGAGAACCAGCTGTATCAGGCACTGACGTTTCCTCCAGCTGAGATAACTTTTACAGCCAGGATGATTCGAGACTACGTTCCAAAATTAGAGCCCATGTTCAATCTTCTCCGAGGAAAAACTTGACAATTTCTCCTACTGCAGACCATGGTCCATTCCGCCTTATGACAACAGACCCGTGGCTAGAAACAATAACCTGAACAAGGGCATTATGACCTGCAGCAGCAGCGGAGGATGACAACCCACTCTTTTCCCAGTCTTTCAGGTGTGGCAGGAAGTCCCGATCCCTCTATTACAACGTCTCAGGGTGCAGGAGGATGGGTCTATAGCTGTCACTTGTCACGGGCAGCTGCAGCCCTCCTGGGTGTAGTTTCACTCTCTCCTGAAAAAGCCTCTCTTTCTTCTTCGTTTAAAAAAATACATTTTACTATTTGATTCTCTAGCTCTGATTTGGGCTGCTGGCCTTCCTCACCTATGGAGGAAGAATTCTCTTTCCGGGAGTGGGTGCACACACACCTTCAGGAATCGACACATCTATGGCCTTGTCTTTTAAGCATTGATCTGTCATGTTGCACGCCATGAAGGTGCGCAGGGGCGCTAGCAATGTGGCCCTCTGGGAGGCTTGTGCACTGCCCAGCACCATGACTTGGGAGACCTGGGTTCAAGTCCTGCTGTTACTGCTGCCCTATGAGTGATCTCAGGCAAGTCACTACCCCTCTCTAGGCCTCAGTTTCCCTAAGGGGATAATAACCTCCTTTGTAAAGCACAGGGAGATCTAGTGCTGAACAGCGCTATGTCAGAATGAGGGGTTGTTATTTATTTTCTCCTTTGGGAGCTTGTCCCCATAATATTGCTTCAGAGAGGGGAACAAAGTTTGGGCTCAGAGATTGCTCCAAAAACATTTCCAGTGGCCAGCAAACTCCCTGTCCTCAAAGAGGCTGATCTTATTTGCCCCCCGATATGAGTCCCTTCCAGCTCTCTCAAGGAAGGCAGCGGCCTGGCACTCATGGATGGGCTCCCCAGATGTCTGAAGCAGCCTTCTCTATTGCCTGGATTCACATGAGCCAGGTACATCTGTTTCCCCTGAAGGACTCCGCTTGGGATACGAGTAAGGATCCCTTCCATACTAGAGGAGGCAGCAGCAGGAGGGGCTGGGTTCTAGGCCCCTTACCAGTGTTGCTATTGCCCACGCTGCTTGGTCCATGCCCTGTGGGGCAGCAGAAGGGGAGAAGACTCTGCAGCCAGTGGCACAGCCGCTAGTATGGGTAATAAGGACCTGGGTGACATCATCCATCTGGCGCATTGCCCTTCTGGCTTCACGCCCCTTATGGAGATGGGGCTGCCTCTCCCTGGAGCCAATTCTTTCCCACTCCTGCCTGGCTCCGTTCCTGCTGGGCACGGCTGGGGGACACAGCGACCTCACTCAGACTGAGCTACGAGGGAAACGGCTCTTGGCCCACAAGCGCCCTAACGAGACGCTCGAAAAGCGGGAAGCAGAAGACGCGTGGCAGACCCTCCCTTTTGCCTCTGGCTTTTCGCTGCCTCGCTCGCTCCCTGAAGCCTGCTGGGGCACCAACCACCGCAAACACCTCAGAAGGGGAAGCGGATCTGAGGGAGCAGTCGCCCCAAAAAGCCAGGAGACATGGCTGGGAACCAGGCAGAGACATCCCTGAATCGAACAGTCAGTCTGACAATTGACGGGGCTGGATCTACCCCCAGGCTGCAAGCAGGCGGATGTACCCATTGTAACGCAGCTGTGGCACTCAGCACAAAGAAGAGAAACACTCAGGTAGTGCTGGGGGAGGGAGGGGACATAAGTACATAGATGAAAGGAAGATACGTAGGGCCTGAGTCTCCACTGTGTGTGCTCATGAACACGCTGTGCAAAGTGGCACCAAGTTAGAATGGGGGCATTTAACACCCACCCTGCCCTTGCTTTGCACCAATGTACATGACTAAAAAGAGCATCAGGCCCATAGAGTTGATTCGAGCAAGTCCATGCAAGGTTTTATAAGCAATTGTGACCTGGATCTCGAAATGAACGGGAAGCCAGTGGAGTTATCTTAGGATGGGGTGATGTGCCTGGCCGGCGTGAAGGCAGGTAATAGCATTTTGTACATGCTGGAGTAAGGAGGGTTGGTAATTGAGGACATCCCAGAGAAGAAAGTTCAACAGTCAAGGCAAAAGGGGATGAAGTTACTGATTGCTTCTCAAGATTGTATTTTAAAATGTAATCTGGTTGGTTTTCAAGCCAAAAAGGTTTCAGGCACTGGGGGTTTCGGGCCATGGAGGTGAAGGGAGGAGAATGTGTAATGGAATTTGAAAACCTTGCATTTCATTTCCAGGTTTCAAACAGGCATCGGTTTCAGGAATGACTTTTGTAGTTTCCTCTTGGAAATAAGACTTTGGAGGAACAGTCGCCTGTTTTCACTAACAACAGAGGCTATTTCTGAACAAAAATTCACTTACATTCCAACATCTGAATTCTGGAATGCGAAGTTTTATTATGGACAAACATCGCTTTGTGTCAGCAACGCGCCAGATGTCATCTTTCTCACATTCTCACTGTGGAAACGGCCATTCTGGAGAAATGGCACGAAGAAGAAGAGTTCCAGAGGGCAAAATGGCCCAGAAGGATATGAAAAAATCCTGATGAAATGTAATGCAAAGGTTTCCATTTCACTCAGCTCTAGGCATTGAATTGCAGAGTCCCACTGATTAGTACTCCGGGAGCTGGTGCAGAGGGGAATGGACCCATGCCTACCCTCACCTCTGCGTCCTGGGGGCTCTGTACACCTGGTCACACCGAGGAAGACGTTCCTGTGCTCCTCACCAAGCACAGGGACTGCAACTGTGACAGAACCTTGCATGGGCTACACAAGGATGCGCAGGTAGGAGGCACCAGCATGCCCATCTCAGGGCATGTCACTTTAACAGACAACAGTAATGTTCAGGAGCCCCAGGCAAGTGGGGCAAGTGGGAGTTTTCATGGCAATTGGGAGGCTGCAGAATCCCAAACCTCAGCGCAAGGCAGCAGGGTTGGTCCAGCACCAACCCTAGGGACCCATTTGCAACCCACACCGAATACCACAGGGCTTGTGCAGCGCTAAAGCCGTCCCAAAGGCACCAGGAATTAACACTATTTGCCTCCTGTGGAATGGGTTTGCAAGGGATTTGCTGAATGCAGTCTCATTTCCATGTGTCTGAGGATGAAAACTGTACTGGCGTCATTAAGAGCATTGGCGTCTCCAGGTGTGACGGTAAATCTGCGCAGGCATACGTCTGAGCAGCCTGCAGGGCTAAGACAACACTTTATGATCTGGCTGTATGGGGTTGTTTAGTGCTGGAGAGAGAAAAAAAAAAAGGGCAAACAGCTCCCAACTAAGTCTTTGTCTGAGTGTTCAGAAACCAGTCAGGGCTTTGGGGACATATGAGGCCATCTCTGTTTCACAGTAGGGGCTAGAGCATCAGCTGGTGTAAACCAATGTATTATTATTATTAGATTTATACAAAACAACTGCACGAATTCACAGAGTCCAAGGCCAAAAGGGACCATTGGGATCATTCTAGTCTAAGCCGCCCCAAAAGAGGCTGGTCACGCACGGGGCAAGAAAAGGCGGATGCGGCGGGGGTCATCTCCCTTTGGAGGCACGCTGGCCCTCCACCTTTGGAGCGTTGCCACCGGAAGCTCCCTAGAAGTGGGTGTGGCCACTGGTGCACAGTCCGCCCCCAGGTCCTGCGTCCCACTTGGCCTCTTCCTCTGAATAGCCCTCCCACTTTTAAAAGTGATGGGGCTGTGCCCCTCGCCAGCCCTTTTCTATTCCTATCGGATATTCCTGTTTATGCATCCCAGGATCGCAGTAGCCCTTTTGGCTCCAGCATCACCGTGGGAACTCACGTTCAGCTGATTATCCACCACAACCCCTGAATCTTTTTCGGTCACTGCTTCCCAGGATCGAGTCCCCCATCCTGTAAGTACGCCCTAAATTCTTTGTTCCTAAATATATACATTTACATTAGCTGGATTAAAACACATACTTTGCTTGCGCCCAGCTCACCAAGCGATTCAGTTCGCTTTGTATCAGTGACCTGTCCTCTTCATTATTTACCACTCCCTCAACTTTTGTGACACCTGCAAACTTTATCGGTGATGATTTTATGTTTTCTTCCAGGTCACTGACAAAAACGTTCAATAGCATTAGTTTGACAGGATCTATTTTCTATAACCACAGATTGATTGGCATTAATCATATTACCCTCTTTTACTTCTTTATTAATCAAGTCCTGTATCAGCTGCTGTGTTGCCCAGGATCAATGTCAAACTGACAGGCCTATAATTACCCAGCTCATCCCATTTACCCTTGTTAGACAGTGGCAAAATACTTGTTTTCTTTATAGTGGATCACAAACTGAACATGAGACCACAATGTGATGCAGCTGCAAAAAAAGCTAATATCATTCTGGGGGTGTAAAGCTGGAGTCTCATATGTAAGACATGGGGCGCAAGTCACGTAGTTTATCTGTACCTCAGTTCCCCATCTGTAACATAAAAATATAAGAATGGCAATACTGAGTCAGACCAATCGTCCGTCTAGTTCAGGATTCTGTCTTACGACAGTGGCCAATGCCAGGTGCTTCAGAGAGAATGAACAGAAGATACAGAAAATACAAGTGATCCATCCCCCGTCCTCCACTCCCAGCTTCTAACTAGCTTGTGTACTAATAGCAGTGAAACCATGTCAGCATGGGCATCAGTGCAGCTTAGAATCGTATAATCATAGAAGGTTAGGGTTGGAAGGGACCTCAGGAGGTCATCTAGTCCAACCCCCTGTTCAAAGCAGGACCAACCCCAACTAAATCATCCCAGCCAAGGCTTTGTCAAGCCTCAGCTTAAAAACCTCTAAAGATGGAGATTCCACCACCTCCCTCGGTAACCCATTCCAGTGCTTCACCACCCTCCTAGGGAAAAAAGTTTTTCCTAATATCCAACCTAGACCTCCCCCACTGCAACTTGAGACCGATGCTCCTAGTTCTGTCATCTGCCACCACTGTGAACAGCCTAGCTCCATTCTCCCTGGAACCTCCCCCACCTTTCAGGTAGTTAAAGGCTGCTATCAAATCCCCCCTCACTCTTCTCTTCTGCAGACTAAACAAGCCCAAGTCCCTCAGCCTCTTCTCATAAGTCTTGTGCTCCAGACCCCTAATCATTTTTGTTGCCCTCTGCTGGACTCTATCCAATTTGTCCACATCCTTTTTGTAGTGGGGGGCCCAAAACTGGACACAGTACTCCAAAGGTGGCCTCACCAGTGCCTAATAGAGGGGAATGATCACTTCCCTCAATCTGCTGGCAATGCTCCTACTAATGCAGCCCAATATGCCATTAGCCTTCTTGGCAATAAGGGCACACTGCTGACTCATATCCAGCTTCTTGTCCACTGTGACCCCAGGTCCTTTTCTGCAGAACTGTTGCCTAGCCAGTCGGTCCCCAGTCTGTAGCTGTGCATGGGATTCTTCCATCCTAAATGCAGGACTCTGCACTTGTCCTTGTTGAACCTCATCAGATTTCTTTTGGCCCAATCCTCCAATATGTCTAGGTCACTCTGTATCTTATCCCTACCCTCCAGCGTATCTACCACTCCCCCTAGCTTAGTGTCATCTGCAAACTTGCTGAAGATGCAATCCATCCCCATCCTCTAGATCATTAATGAAGATGTTGAACAAAACCGGCCCCAGCACCGCGACCCCTGGGGCACTCTGCTTGTTACTGGCTGCCAACCAGACATCAAGCCATTGATCACTAGCCGTTGAGCCTGATGATCTAACCAGCTTTCCATCCATTCATCCATTCCATTCATCCAAACCATACTTCTTTAAGTTGCTGATAAGGATTCTGTGGGTGACCAGATCAAAAGCTTTGCTAAAGTCAAGCTCTTCTTCGAGTGATTGCTCATGTCCATTCCACTATAGGTGTGTGCACGCCTCCGTGCACGGTTCCCGGACTTTTTTCCCCTCAGCAGATCCCGTGGGGCCGGCTCCAGTGCCCCCTGGAGCCTCGCGCTCATGCCGTGGTATATGAGGCACTGCCGGCCCTACGCTCCCTCAGTCCCTTCTTTCCGCCTGTGGCGGTTGCTGGAACTAGCTTTGCTCTCAGCAAGTGCTATTCCCCTTCTTTGAACTTGTTTGTTATGTTAAGTAGTTGTTAAGTGTTGTTAAAATAGAGTAGTTAGAGATAAGGCAAGTCCCTGCGGGGACTTACAGAGGCCGGGCTATGCCCTGGTCGCCGGGATTCAAGCAGTGTGCCTCCTGCAGGAAGGCCTACCTGCTTAGCGACCCCCACGATCACTGCCTTAAGTGCTTGGGGAAGGCACACAGAAAAGAGAAGTGTAAGATCTGCAGGGCTTTTAAACCGAGGACTCAGGAGGACCGAGAAATCTGGTTAAAAGCCCTACTGAGGGAGGCAGCGCTCCGCCCGGCATCTGAGCCAGCCCGCTCCACCTTGGCACCGAGCGTGACCTTGGTGCAGAGTGCACCATTGGCACTGGCAGCATCGCCGGCACTGAGGAGGAAGAAGGTGCGTGTGGAGCGCGGACACTCCCCTGCGCTGTCGATATGGGCAGGGTCGAGCATGGAGATGCACCGGACCTGGCCCGTTGAGTCTTCTCCGGTGCCTGCATCTCTGGCTAGGGAACCTCCCCCGACTCCTGGGAGTGGGAGAGTGCCCCTGCCGACGCTGTCGACACTGGAGGCTTTTCAGGCGGCAAGAGCCTTGTTGACCTTGACTATGCCACCTCTACCGCTCCCCCCCTCCGCAGGAGAAGGGCCGGTGTCATGGGGGAAACCCGCGTTGGGTCCCCCTGAAGGGCAGTGGAGACCGTGGTATGGGGAGGAAGATTTCCCACCAGACGACCACTGGGGGTAGAGCAGAAACGCGCCCCCAGTAGTCGCTCCAGGTCGGTGTCGTTGAGCCGCCTGCTTCGACCCAGGACGTGGAGTCTCCCACTCGGCGCCAACGTTGATCCCCAGCACCAGAGGCAGCGCAGGCCCAGAGGTGGCACAGGTTGAGGTCTGCCAGGCGGCGCTCGGACAGCTCCCGTCCCAGTTTCCCAGCACCGAGGAGTTCGCCCGTTCCCAGATGGCACAGAACTCAGTCACTGTCAGAGGACCCGGCACTGAGGCGGCACAGAACCCGGTCGCCATCTGAGGACCTGGCCCCGCATAGTCCATGACGCAGAACCCAGTCGCCGGAGTCCGGCTCAGCACCGAGGAGCTCAGAGTGGCGCTGACCTCAGTCACGAAAGGGTTTGCAGGGCCGCATGGCAAGTGGTACCGGAAGTCATCGGTATCGAGACGATGGTCCAGTACCTCTAGCTCTTCAGAGCGCACCTCCGTTCGTCAGCACCATTCACGGCAATGGAAGCAGTCCTTGTTGTCCTCCAGGTTGGAGGCGTCGAGAGGGCGTTCCCGGGATCAAGGACGTGCACGGCACTGCTGGTCCAGTGACTCAGGGTCTCCCAGGGGAACAGCCATTGGTGGGCCAATGCCCCCACAAAGCATCACAGCCTGTGGTGCAGTCAGCTCGAGGTTGACCCCAGGGTCAATGGCTGCAGCAATGGTCTTACTGGGCCCCATGCGGTATCCAGATGGGGCCAGGGCCCCAATCCATCCTGTCATCGGGGGTGCGGTATGTGCCTCCAGCACAAGCGAGGGCCCATAGACACCACTCCTCGGACGGGGAGTCTGACCCCATGGAGGACCCTCAACGGGTGCATCCCTTTGCCAGGAGGGGGCGCACCCGCAGGACACGCCTCTGCAGTCCTCTTCCTCCTCACTGGACGAGGCAGTCTCCTGGGACCACTCGGCACCACTAGAGGATTTCAGGGAGCACCAGGAGCTGCTGAAGAAGGTGGCCTCCAACTTGGGGCTGGAGGTGGAAGAGTTAGAGGAGGCCGAAGATACCCTCTTCAATGTGCTGGCGGCGACTGCCCCAGCGCGAGTGGCCCTCCCAGACCACAAAAGGGTCCTTAAAATTGTCACGGCCCTGTGGCAAACCCCTTTCTCGGTCACCCCTATGCCAAAGGCGGCCGAGAGGAAGTATTATGTCCCAGCCGAAGGGTTTGAGTATCTGTTCACTCACCCCGCCCCGGGAACCCTGGTGGTAGATGCGGCTAACCAGCGAGACAGGCAAGGTCAGCCTGGGTCCAGTCCCAAGAACGAAGACAACAAAAAGCTGGACCATCAGGCCCTCCTGGGCAGATATCATTTCAACCTGTGGGACTCCCTCAGGCAGTTCGCTGAGGCCCTGCCCCAGGACCAGGCTGCAGACCTTAGCGCTATCGTGGAGGAAGGAACCGCGGTGACTAGGGCAGCGCTCCAGACGTCCTGTGATGCTGCTGACTCAGGAGGTGCAGCAGTCAATTCAAGACCTCCCCTTTGATGGGTCGGCCCTATCCTCCGACCAGACCGATGTGAAGCTGCACAATCTGAAGGACTCCAGGACCTCGCTTCGCTCCCTGGGCCTGTACACGCCCCAGGCTTCGAGGCATCAGTCACGGCCCCAGGCACAGCAGCAGCTAAGGCCTCTGCCCAGGCCTTTCCAACCCTATAGGAATAGGGACAGGAATAGGGGGTTTAGAAGGAGAAATCAGCCCCCCAGCTTGTCCTCAGCCCCCCAGCAGGGACCCCCCAGGGGGTCGGGCAACCAGAGGAGACAGTTTTGATGGTGTGCCCAAGGCTGGCTCCCCAACTGCTGTCCTGGATCTGCCCCGCCCCTTCCTAAATAGGTTAAGGCCCTTCTATCCCGAATGGGCAAAGATCACTTTGGACCGTTGGGTCCTTGGGATAGTCTCGGGGGGCTAAGCCCTACGGTTTACATCTACCCCCCCCCAACAACCCTCCCGCTATGTCCCTCTTCAGGGACCCCTCTCATGAACAACTCCTCTTGCAGGAGGTGGACACCCTCCTCACCACAGGAGCGGTGGAAATGGTACCTCAAGGTAGAAGGGGTTCTATTCGAGGTACTTCCTCATCCCCAAGGCAAAGGGGGGTCTGAGACCCATATTAGACCTGCGTTGTTTAAACAAATATGTCAAATGACTCAGGTTTTGCATGGTCTCCCTAGCCTCCATAATTCCTTCCCTGGATCCAGGAGACTGGTATGCCACCCTCGACCTCAAGGACGCATACTTTCATGTGTCTATCCTCCCCAGCCACAGGCATTTTCTCTGTTTCACAGTGGCTGGTTCCCACTACCAGTTTACAGCCCTGCCCTTCGGCCTATCTTCGGCTCCAAGCGTGTTCACCCAGTGCATGGCGGTAGTGGCCGCCCACCTGAGATGTAAGGGTGTGCAAATTTTTCCTTACCTGGATGCTTGGCTGATCAGGGGCAGGTCCAGGTCCCAAGTGCAGGAGAGCGTGACCCTCACTTGCTCCACATGCAGCAGACTGGGACTGCTCATAAACGAACAGAAGTCCACGCTAACCCCAGTGCAACGCGTAGAATTCATTGGGGCCACTCTGGACGCTTCCCAGACCAGAGCCTTCCTACCTCAGCCACATTTCGAGGCCATGGACTCTATCATCTCCCAGCTGCACTGATGCCGCACGACAACAGCCAGGCACTGCCTACAGCTGTTAGGCCATATGGCGGCCTGCACGTATGTAGTGAGACTAGCTCGCCTGAGGCTCAGACTACTTTAGGCATGGTTGGTCTCAGTATATGTGCTGAGCAGACATACCATTGGACTGGGTACTCACAGTTCCCCTGCCAGTCCTAGCCTCCGTAAACTGGTGGTGGACTCCCAGGGCAGTGATGAAGGGCGTTCTGCTCAGGGAACTGGTCCCTTCAGTCACCCTCATTTCCGACGCCTTGGACGTAGGATGGGGAGCCCACATCAGTGCCAACCTAGGCATTCAGGGGCTCTGGTCGGGGGAGGAGAGGCGCCTGCACATCAACGTGAAGGAGCTGAGGGCCATTCACCTAGTGTGCAAGGTGTTCCTCCGATTCCTGACAGGCAGAGTGGTGCAGGTGCTGACGGACAACACCGCAGCCATGTTTACATAAACAGGCAGGGGGGAGCGCGCTCCTCGGCCCTCTGCGAGGAAGCTACCCGTCTGTGGGATCTTCCCGTGAGGCACGATTTCCACTTAACTGCCTCTTACCTCCCGGGAGTGAGGAACGACGAGACGGATCGCCTCAGCAGGTCGTTTCTACCCCACCACGACTGGTCGTTGCACCCAGAGGTGGTGGCTATGATCTTCCAGAAGTAGGGTGTTCCCCAACTGGACCTATTCGCATCGACTTGGAACACGAAGTGCCCGAGGTTCTGCTCGTTCCGGGGTCGCGAGACTGGATCCATTTCCGACGCGTTCCTTATCGACTGGATGGGGAACCTCATGTACGCGTTCCCGCCCGTTCCGCTCCTGCCCAAGGTCCTGCTGAAAATAAAGAGGGACAGGGCGGATGTTATACTCATCGCTACAGCCTGGCCGAGACAGCACTGGTTCAGCACGCTGCTGGACCTTTCGATCACCCCACCCCTGGAGCTCCCGAGGCGGCACAACCTTCTATCCCAGGATCATGATCGCCTGTTGCACCCAGACCTGGACTCCCTGCACCTCACGGCCTGGAGGCTCTGTGGCTGATGGAGGGAGAGAGATCCTGCTCTGTGCAGGTCCAGCAAGTCCTGCTTGGCAGCAGGAAACCTTCCACACAGGTGGTGTACCGGGCTAAGTGGAAACAGTTTACCTCATAGGCAGAGTCCTGGGGCATCCCGCCCAGCCTTTCACCTGTACAGGCGATCCTGCAGTACCTGCTTCAGCTGAAGCTCCAGGGTCTGGCGCTGGCCTTACTGAAGGTTCACCTGGCAGCCATTTCGGCCTTCCATCAGCCGCTGAAGGGGAGATCGCTGTTCTCCCATCCCATGTCAGTCAGGTTCCTCAAGGGAGTGGAGAGGATTTATCCGCAGGTCCGTGACCCGGTGCCTCCCTGGGATCTCAATCTGGTCCTCTCGAGACTCACGGGGCTCCCCTTTGAACCCATGGCTTCATGCCTTCTGCTCATGCTTTCATGGAAGGTAGCCTTCCTGGTGGCCCCTACCTCAGCTAAGAGGGTCTCTGAGATTAGGGCCTTGACCTCGGAGCCCCCTTATACAGTATTCTATAAGGATAAGGTGCAGTTGAAGCCGCATCCAGCCTTCCTGCCCAAGGTGGTTTCCCAATTTCATTGTAATCTAGATATTTTTCTCCCTGTGTGTTTTCCCAAACTGCACGGTTCGGAGGAGGAGAGGAGATGGCATTTGCTGGACGTGAGATGAGCCCTGGCCTTCTACAACGAGCATACAAAGCCGTTCCGAAAATCGACGCAGCTCTTCATCACAGTGGCTGACCGGATGAAAGGCTCACCTGTCTCCACCCAGTGCATCTCCGCATGGATTACATCGAACATCAAGTTCTGCTACGAGAAGGTGAAGGTGCCGCTTCCGGGAGCCATCACAGCGCACTCAACTAGAGCTCAAGCCTCGTCTACAGCCTTCCTGGAGGGAGTGCCTCTGCGGGACATCTGCAAAGCTGCGGCCTGGTCGTCAGTGCACACCTTCACATCCCACTACGCTATCACCCAGCAGGCGAGAGAGGACGCGGGATTCGGCAGAGCGGTGCTGAGGGCAGCTCACCGGTAACTCCTACCCACCTCCAAGGTATTGCTTGTGAGTCACCGATAGTGGAATGGACATGAGCAAGCACTCGAAGTAGAAAACAGGGTTACTTACCAGTGACTGTTGTTCTTCAAGAGGTGTTGCTCATGTCCATTCCACAACCCACCCCCCGTCCCAGCTGTCGGAGTTGGCAGAAAGAAGGGACTGAGGGGGCGTAGAGCCGGCAGTGCCTCATATACCGCAGCATGTGCGCAGGACTCCAGGGGGTGCCGGAGCTGGCCCTACGGGATCTACTAAGGGGAAAAAAGATCCGGAAACCTGCACAGAGGCGTGTACACACCTATAGTGGAATGGACATGAGCAACGCATCTCAAAGAACAGCAGTTACTGGTAAGTAACCTTGTTGTATGTCACATTCACCACTTTCCCCACATCCACAGAGCCAGTCATCTCATCATAGAAAAAACAACAAGAGTCCTGTAGCACTTTAAAGACTAACAAATTTAATTTCTGTAGGCATAAGCTTTTGTGGGCTGTAACCCACTTCATCGGATGTAAGGAATAGAAATCAGATAGGAGGTACATATATACATCTAAGGGTAAGGAAAACAATGGGGAAGTTAGATATGAGCAAAGTCCATTCAGTTAGAGTAGTTGAGGCCTATTCACAACCATTGATTAGCAGATGAGAACGTGTGAACAGTGACAATTACTTCTTGTAATGAGAGAACCATTCCAAGTCTCTATTCAGACCCAGTCTGACTGTGTCAAATGTGCATATGAGTTCCAGCTCTGCAGTTTCTCATTGAAGTCTGTTTTTGAAGTTTTTGTGTAGAAGTATGGCAACTTTCAATTCAGTTGCAGAGTGTCCTGGGAGATTGAAGTGTTCTCCGACTGGTTTATGGATGTTACCATTTTTTTATGTCTGATTTGTGTCCATTTATTCTTTTGCGTAGTGACAGTCCGGTTCGGCCAATGTACATGGCAGAGGGGCATTGCTGGCACATGATGGCATATATTACATTAGTAGATGTGCAGGTGAATGAGCTCCTGATGGTGTGGCTGATGTGGTTAGGACCTGTGATGGTGTCACTAGAGTCAATGTGCGGGCAGAGCTGGCAACGGGGTTTGTTGCAGGGATAGGTTTCTGGGTTAGTGTTCTTGTTGTATGGTGTATGGTTGCTGGTGAATATTTGCTTCAGGGTCGGGGGCTGTCTGTAAGCAAGGACAGGCCTGCCTCCCACGGCTTGAGCAAATGAGGGATCATCTGCAGAGATCATTGACTCTAGTGACACCATCACATGTTGACTGTTCCTGATCACCTTCCTGTCTTCCAAATGCCTTAAAATAGATTCCTTGAGGACCTCTTCATGATTTTTCCAGGACGTTGAGTATTTCCTCCGGCAGCCAGCCCATGATGTCGCAGCTTCATTACCTGAACTAACTAGATTAAAGCTAGCTTATGTATGTCTACACATGCTGCAATCATGCCTCCGATTGCAGTGTAGACATGCCCTCTTTCTCCACATAACAGTCAGCATGAGCAGTGAAAGCATCTCTCCACAAATGTGCCTCAGTGCTGACCTGTGGGAGAGAGAGGGGAATTCTCTCTCTTTGGACAATTAAATAACTGCCGACAAGGGGTCTTAGCAGTGGAGAGTTTGGTTTTGTTTTCATCTCCCTGGAACCGAACTGAGGCCAGACAGTGAGTCAATGACCATTTTTGCCCACTATTGAGCTGGGCTAGATTTGACCCAGCAACCAAAATGCTTCATAGCCATTTGCTAATCCCCCAAACCAGCCAGTTCCCCACAGACTACCTACAGCACTCAGCACAGTCCCCTCCTCAGAGCCCCTGGGTGCTGTTATAACAACCCTCCAACTGAGAACTGCCACACACTTTCCCAGCCTTTAGGAATTTCCCCAAATCCTCCCCATTCAGAGAAAATCCTCTTCTTGCTTATTTTACAAAAAATCCAGCTGCTTCTTGTGCTGTCCCTCTACAGTGATTAGCTCAAGGTTTTCCCTTCAGTTCAGGGCTACACCTTCTGCAGTCTTGACCTGCAGCGTGAGGAGTGAAGCCAGATACTAGAATAGCAGGGCAAAGTATCTTCTCCAGCTAATATTCCACCGGGGCCAGCTGAGCTACCAAAAGGGAAATCCTTGCACAAATTAAGGAATTCGTAATACCTTTCTTCTTCTCAGAGGCACTCCCATCGGAGCCAGGGCTTGCTTCCAAAGGCATAGGCTGGGTTCCAGCACCAGGCAATCATTATTAAGCAAATATTGACTAGTGTTGAAGGGAACAGCACTAAAATATTGTCAAAGGGAACAAAAATGATTGAGTTTGGGTTGCAACACCTGAAGTCAGAGGCTGAGGGCATTACTGCACCAGAGAGGTGATTGTTGCAAGCCACTGACAACAGCTGACTTTTGTTTTGTTTTAATTGAGTTTTCAGTGCTGGAAAAAATTCTGGAAACACTATCTGGTGTATGGAAACTTCTTATTGTCCAGGACCTGGTCATGTAATGATCCCACAAATGATCTAACCCATACAGCAAGACTAATAAAGATCTATCTGGCAGGAACAAGAGAAGAACATTACACAGTATGGACTGGCCTCACGAAGAAAGGGGCTGGTTGGAATAATATTGGAAAAAGATGAGAACGCTGTGCATCATGTAGTTCATGAAAAATGCAAAGAGCGCCCCAAGAATTATGGGACAGGAATTGTGTAATGGGGCATATGGGGCAAGGAAGCGTATTGTGCAAGGTTATGGGCCAAATTCAGAGGTGACACATGTGGAGGTATAAGTTACACAACGGTGAGTGCAAAAGAGAGTCAGCCCTGGTCTACACTGACCTGGCGATTCGCCGGCAGTCGACGGGAGTCATGCAAACTACGCAGAGTAGCTTGTGTAACTCCCATCGACCGCTGTGCTTCCCTTCTGCACGGTGCCTTCACTGCACTGCGCCGATGGGAACCGTGTTCCCGTTGGCGCAGCGCTACGCCCCTTGAGGGGTGGTTTACCAGCGTCGACTTCTGGATCGACTGAGCGGATCTACACTGACCACTCCATCGATCCAGATAGGTCGATCTGATGGCGGCGGCTTTGCCGCTGTCAGTGTAAACATATCCACAATGTGTGGAACTTACACACTGAGGGGCCAGGAGGAGGCGCAAGGAGCGTGTGAAACCCCACTGGCTCTGGCTGCCGCAGGGCGTGAGTCTAGGCAACATTTGCTCTGAACGTTAACCCAGGTGCCTGTGCAGCAGAACCAAATTAACTCTTCACAAGCCGGGATAAACCTTTGACACGTTGGCTGTATGCAGAAACTGCTATTCACCCTTAGCTGTAGCACGGCTCTGGCGCCCCCCCTTATGTTACATATATCTATGTAAATATCGAGGCTGCGCAATGCCGGCTTACACCAAACCCTAGGGGTGCCAGCAGCATGCCCGGCGTAGCACGACTTGGAGGCAAGCATCATAGGCGCTAGCCCTGCTGGGTCCCAATAACCACTCCGATACGTAAGAGTCTTTTACGAGGGCTGGCAGGATACAGACATACGCTAGGTACAGAGGCTTAAACAATCACAGGTCAAGGTGAACAGCAGCAGTAAATGTTTGGGGCAATGGGACGATCCACTGGAGAGGCAGGGCTCTTCAAGCCTCCTGCCCGGGGTGCCCTCTCCAGTCCAGGCTCTTGTCCAGCAAATAGGAGCTTGTGGGTTGCCAGGCCAGGCTCAGTTAGTGTCCCTCATTGGAGCCCCTCTGTGCTGGCTCCCTGCCCAGCTGCTGCTGCTCCCCCTTAAGTCCACTCAGACCTGTACCCAGCTGTGATGTCCGGCCCCCACAGCCTGCTCCACAGGTGTCTCTGTGTATGGCTCATAGCGGTTCCTCTTTGCATCCAGTTTCTCTGCAGGTCCTGGCTCGCCATGCGGCTACGCCTTCCCAACAGAGCCCTGCCACTCGCTGGCTCAGGACTCGTCCACAGCGAGGGGAAAGGTAAGTGCAATGGGGAGGGAGCCAGTGTGAGTTGTAGTCGTGTGCTCAGCAGAGCCATCATATATCAGCCAGAATTCTGCCCTCAGCTGCAATCCCACTGAAGCCAAGGGATTAAGCAAGAGCAGAATTTTGCCCTTGGATAAGGGTTATTTTAACTCACACCCTCTGTTTCCTGCTATACCTTTTTAGTAGGCCTTCAACATATAAATTACTCCATCTTGAAGTCCTGTATGTGACTAACACCTGCCTGTGATGTCTGTGTGAAGGTGGTTCTGTCTGAAATCTCCCTTCATCCAAAAAGGAGCTCTCTCTTTGCCCTACACACACACACATTACCATGATGAACAAATACCTCTTCTGCCCTATAGAGGTTCTGGAGCAGCAGTTCCCAAACACTATCACGTTGCACACCACCAACATAAAACGCCACCACCTGTAGTACCACCACCAATTTTTTTATAAACAGACTATGTATGAAAACAGTTTTAAAACCCAAGTGTTGTTAAAACACATTGTATCAATAGCATAGCTATGTATATAAAAAGCTGTAGGCTTGTAAAATATTAATAAATGCATTATAAACTTACCCCATCTGAGATTTCTGGTATGCGTTTAATGAGAGGGATGTGCTTGCTTGACAGAGTAAAGTTGGTGGATATCTTGGCTGGTGGCTATCTGGTGAAATCTTGGCAGGTGGGGGCAGCCACTACGCTCTTGGGGCAGGAGCGGCTCCTGGCCGGGGTGCTGGGCCCACGTAGAAGAGGGGTGGGGAAGGGACAGGGCCCTGAGAGGGGAGCAGCCACCAAGCTGCTTGGGGAGCAGGGCCGGTGCTGGAGCGGCTCCTGACCAGCTGCAGTGAGTGTATTGGGGTGCAGAATGGCTGGGCTGCCTGGGGGCCGCTGCGCTCTGCCCTTGAACGGCCGAGCACCACTGGAGGCTCTGCGGCCGGCCTCCCCAGCAGAACAGAGATATGGGTGGAGCCAGGCCCAGGTTAGGGAACATTGGTGAAGCACGGACACCACGGGACCATATAACTCGCCACCTATGGTCAAGACGGTGGAAGGAAACGATTTTTTAAAAGAATTCTGCAGTCTTAATTAGTCAGTAGACATGTACCGTGGGCAGGTGGCCTGCATACCGCTGATGGTACGTGCGCCACCGTTTGGGAACCGCTGTTCTAGAGTACAGTCTAGATCCACTCACGTTAGACACACTTTAACGGAAGGATCCCAGAGGAGAAGTGGGGACAGGTGGGCCAGTTTTGCCGTTTGGTTTCCTTTTATCCGAGGTCTTGCCTTTTAAATTTTGTTCATGTGTGTTTCACTTAGTTCGTTTTTCCTTCATTTGCTCCTTTGCTTCTCTCACCAGATGATTTGATTGCTAATGATTTTTCCTTAAGCATAAAGGCTATATTTTCAGCCAGGCCTCAATTTCCCTTTCCCTGGGTCTATGAAACTTTGCATGTGGACTGAAATCTGATTGAATCTAGCACAGAGGAAGGATGACCTTGCAGTTTAGGTATTGGCCTGTGACTAGCCTCAGTTTTTGGGCACTCAGCTTGAGACACCTTAAAAGGCCTGATTTTCAGAGGATGGATGGTCAGAGTGTGCTTAAAATCAGGGTTTTTTAAGGTGGCTCAAACTGGGCACCCAAAAAACAAGACATCCAGAACCACTAGCTGCTTTTAAAAAACTTGGCCTCTCTCTCTGTGCCTCAGTGCTCCATATTTATTATAGGGATAATAATCCTTCCCTTGTCTGTCTTGTCTACTTAGACTGTAAACTCTTTCAGGCAGGGACTGTGCATCACTGGTATTGGCTGGGGACTCTGTGCTACTGTAACACAAATGACACATAATGATGAAGGCCCGCATTGCCCAGGGAGAGTTGTATGCAAGAAAGAAGCACGTTTGGCTAAATAGGTTTTGCATGTGTAGATTCTATCACTTGCACTAGCGCATCAAAATGCACATCTGGGGATGGTGCATGTTCCCAGCCAAAGCAGTGAGCACACAAGCAAAGCCTGACTGCTGAAAATCAGGTCACACCAGAAAACTGTCAGTTATTTTTCCTCACATACTGAATAAAATACCCTGCTGGGGCCTGGTGCAGTAACCCTTACTCATTCAATAATTCCTTTCTTTGTATGAAGTGTCCTATTGACATCAAAGGAACTACTTGCATGAGTAAGGACTGCAGGATCAAGCCCTTAAGGCACATGCAACCCTTGCAAAAACCAGGCATGCCATCCACAGATATCTCATGACACCTGCACATTGCAGCAATGGCCCTATCTAATTCATAGGTGGGGTGGCACACCTGAGAATCATAAGACCTATCCTGACCTTAGAAGAGCTGTTGGAGTGACAGGCAGGAGCTGCTCCGACATGGGGATGCTGTTTCACGTTAACAGGTTGCTCATTAAAGAAGTTGTCAGCTGTTGGAATCTGCTCTCTGTCTGAAGCTGCCCTGTTTGCAGACTAAAACAATACAGGTGGGAGACAAGGTTCTCCCTTTTTATCCACAGCCCTATTAACCTCTAGGTAAAGGCTAACGAGGTGGGAGGCTGCAGAACCAAGCCTGGACTATGGGGCTTTGTCTTCTTGTTTTCAGAGATAGAACTGGGACATTTTTAAAGGTAGCAAGCGGCGCTGCGGGACAGTTTACAGTGGGAATGGGAAGAAGAGGTTGTCAAGTATTAGGGGACACAGCATGTCACTTCATCTTTCCATCTCCCCTCCCATCTTTTGTCTATTTACACTGCAAACTCTTCAGGGCAGGAACTGCTTCTTGCTCTGTATTGGTGCAGTACCCAGCACACGGGTTTCCTGATTTCAGCTGAGGGCGGCAAGTGCTAAAATAATGCAAATAATAAAAGGGATCGAGACTTGTTAAAGTCAGTTCCTTACTAGCCTTCTCTGGTGAAACCTGAGTTTTAAAGTGCTGGTGCCTTTTTCATGGAGCTTTCATCTTTTTGCTTTTTTCTCCCTTCAAATCAATAAATGTCCCTCCACTGCTCCATCTGGAGGATTCCTCCCTCATCCCATCACTGACAACCCCAGTCAGACCCACCTATGCAAGGCCATTTGAGCCAGAACATATTTCCATCTGAGCCTGCTTCTCAGCCTCGTAAATTCCTGGCAGGATTGGGGAAGCGTTTCTGTTTGAAATCGCTCTCTGCTCCACCGTCATTTTTATAGAGATTGCTGCTGCCTCTGATCTGGGTCCAAACATTAGGAATGACTGCGCACCAGGAGGCAGGACACATCTTGACATATTGTTTGTCTGGATTGCTTTAATTTCAAGACGGGGGATGTGCCTTCAATTATTGATTTTAGTAGCATTAAATGCATTGGTCAGGGGTTTTATTGCTTTTGTGAGAGGGAATTATTACGTTTGCTCCTAAGGACAGAGAAGTGAATTAGATGTTGGTGACTTATTAATTCAGGAATCCTGTCCCTAAAGGATAAGACCAGAGGTTCCCAGTTTTTATTTTCTGCTAGTTGAAACAGAGCCAGACAATGCACATGGCTCTGCGTATAGGGGTGTGTTGTGTAGACCCGTCGGTGGGCCCCCGAAACAGTGATTGTGCAGCCGTGTTGGTGATTGCTGAAATGACACAGGACCAAGGTGTTAATGCCGGGGTGCTGGCAATCTGGGAAGCAGCAAGGAATCTGCACACATCCAGCAGGACGATGGCCCTCGCTCGAGAAATACAGACTCTGGTCATGTAGCTGGGAATTAACAGTAAAACTATGTGAGCTAGAGACTTGCCGTGTCTGAACTGAGGGATAATAGACAGTGACTGAGGAAATACACAGGGAGCCTCATCCAAAGCCCATTGATAGTCAGTGGAAAAATCCAATGGGTTTTCGGTTGAGGTTTTAAGTGAGGCTAATGCAGAGAGTGGGAAAAAGGGGGGAAATTACATGCAAGTGTGTTTACAGATGTTAATTGGAGCTTAACTGAGCGACAAGCTAAAACAATGCACGGCTAAGGACTCTGCTAGGAAGGTCAAATACTGTAATCTATAAAGCAGAATAGCAATGCCCTTGGAAATTCAGAAACCACATGCTATGTCTTATTGAGGGGGAAACAGAAATAGTCTCTCTAATCTGATCTAGCAACCGTCACCATAGGATCTGGGACTAACACAGCGTCTATGCACCATCTACAGTGGACCAAGACAGGGAATAGTGAGAGCTCACTGAGAGGATGGACAGGGCCTTCTCCTCCCATCGAAGTAAATTCTGATCACTGTTACTCTGATGTAAATGAAATCCATATCTGGCCCAGTCACTTTGGCCCTGATTCAGTAGAGCACTTAGCCACACACTGAAGCACAGCCCTGTTCAGGCGAGCAGGTAGGTTAAGCACATGCTTAAGTGCTTTCCAGAATAGGGGTGCCTTCCTGAATTGAGGCCACTGACTCCAATGGAGCAAGACCTAACCATTATTTAATAGTCAAGTGATCTAAGTTAGATTTGAAAAAATGTAGATTTCTTAGGTTCAGTTCCCTGCAGCACAGACTTGCCCTTCATCCTGCTCTGATAATCTAAATTCTGTGCAGTTTTAATGAATTTGGTATTGTGTAAGTGCTGCAGGAGCTGGGGAGAATACCAGTCAATGCTTGTTATAAGTGTAAGCAAGGTCTGAGTGGCATTCCCCCTGCTCAGCCAGCGAAAGGGGAGGGGACACTTTATTTGCATGGGCTTTGTATTTGCATGAGTACAATTAAGTACTCAGCATGATTGCACTGTATCTGCATAAGCACACTAGGTGCTGGGCATGATGGGAAATGGTCCGTATGGCTGGTATCATGTTACAAATCACTTTTGTGCTAACTACAGAGGCAATGAAATGTTGTCCTTCGACTGTCTGAACAAATGGCAGCAGAATTATGTTTAGCCTGTCCTGATGAAAAATTCACTCTCGCCTAAACAGAGCCCAACAAGGGTGGTGTATGGATGCTCAAGCCTTGTAAAAGCGGCAGGGAGGGGCTGGGGAATCTAGGGCAGCCCCCCCGGCATGGTTTGATGAGCTGCTCTCACTGTTAAAAGGTAGAATTAATGATTCCTCTTGGAGTCTTTTGTTCCTTAAAAGCAGGGACATTGCTCCTGTGTCAGTGGAAGGTTTGCCTATGAGCTGAAAGCTGAAATTCACTAAGAGTGGAAATCACTAAAGGAAGTGGGAAACCTTGACTGATAACCAGTAGAGAGGAGCCAGCAGGGCCTGCAGATGGCGGGAGCTAGCAGCGGTTAGATGCCTGCAGGTGCAGCAAAGGGGACCAGTCGTGCCTGTCTGGTGGCAGGAGCCAATAGAGAGGTCTGGTGGGGCCCCACAACCGAGAGGTGGGCAGTGTAAGTACAACGGTCAGTAGGGCAGGGGAAAGCAAGAAGGGAGAGATGAAGGACACACCCATGTACTCTGGGGTGGGGTGGGTTGGGTTGGGTTCTGCTCATTGCATTCATCAATTCTGTTTGCACTGTTTCCAAAACCAATGCTGTGTTACTTCCTTCCTGTCATTAAAAGATTTACTTTCTACACTTAGACTCTGTGCTTGCAAGAAGGGAAGTATTGCCTTTTGGGGGCGCTCAGGGGATAGTGTGTGATTTTCCAGGTGACTGGGTGGGGGCTCCAGCCGGTTTGGTGTTGTATCATTGACAGGAACCCCTAGATATAGAACCCGGCCCTTTGCTGCTGCTGGCTCTGCCTGGCAGAAGGGTTACCTAAGGAGTTCAATCTGTTTAGTTTAGCAAAAAAGAAGATTGAGGTGACTTGACTGTGGTGCGTAAGTACCTTAATGGAGAGGAAACACTACACTAGAGGATTCTTCAGTCTAGTGTAGAAAGGCACAACAGGAACTGAGGTCTGAAAATTGAAGCCAGACAAATTAAAATTAGCAATAAGGAAAACAAATTAACAGTGAGGGCAATTAACCATTGGTACAAACTAGGGGATGTGGTGGAGCCTCCATCTGTTGACATCTTCAGTCAAGACTGGGTGATGTTCTGGAAGAGATGGTTTAGTGAAACACAAGTTATTTGGCTCAAGACAGGGTTCACTGGATGATCTATTGGTGCCTTTTGGCTTTAAACATTATGAACAGAGCGATACTAGGTATTGCATGGAAATATTTGTACTTATACACTCCGCAAACTGTTGAAGAAAGTAGAAGTGAAGCAGATACAGATTCTCCCCTTGGATTCTTATGGATATTCTGCATTTACCGATTGTCCCTAGCAATTTTCACTAGAAGTCAGATGCAATCCTGAGAAATGTGGGCTGCGTGACTCAGGGAACAACAGCTAATGGGACACAAGAGCCTCTTGTATTTGAGGTTAGTAGTGATTGAAATCTGTTTCCATCTGATGCCTGTTTGGCTACCTACTTGAAACGAATTGTTGGTCTTCTTAACCCAATTTCTAGTGAACACAGGCTCATTCCACAAAACTGCCATCATATTTGACGCTAATTGTTACCCTTGCCTACAGTCTTAGCAAAAATGCCAAGGATTGAATTGAACATGGAAAATAAAAGGCTTTCTAAGCCCCTCCTCCAGAATGGTGGGGCTGGTGTGGAGGAAGGTTAGAGACACACAGTAAGAAACTGGCTCTGCTATGAAGAGCCTACACTCTAAATAGACAAGGCAAAGGTTTGGAGAAAGGAGATTTGAACCCCATTTTACAGTTGGGGAAAGTCCAGCACCTAAACACAAAGACCATCCTTCCTCTGAGCAGACCTACTCATCAGACAACATCAGCGGGCAGGCAGGTCAAGCTGAAGCCAGCACTCACATCACTGAAAGATCATTTTTTTAAAAATCCCCTCAAAAGTGCAGTTCAGAAAAATTAACCAGCTCAGCACCCTCTGGAAACTGGAACAGAGCCTCACTTGCACTGTCTAATTATATACAAAATATTCTTTTTATTAAAAAAAAAAAAGAAAGAAAAAGAAAAGAAGGGCACACATAAGATATATGGAGAGAAAGACTGGGATAAATGCCAGAAGAGCTGATGCTAATCAATTCGAAATAATTTCCAAGTTCAATATTCCCTTCCCCTGGGACTCTATCTGAGACACAAAGCCAGGAGGATGTCAGTACTACAGATTCCAGAGTTGGACTCTAACTCCAGGGAAAGAATCTGCAAATATTTTGTCTGTCAGAAAGACTTTTCCAATTAGTGGATCTTAGATCAAGATCTGAATGATTCTGAGACATGTTAGGGTTTGGACAGAGATTACACAGTCTCACTGGGGTCATCATTTACTTAAAACTATTACTATCTGACAAGCATGTGTATTTCAGGGCACTTAAATAAGAAACTGCTTAATTTACACTAACAGTTGTAGGGATGGAACCCATTTAGCCTGGATTCCTGCATCCCTAGACAGCTGACTCCATGACTGAGCTGACTTAATCATTTCTCATCTGCTAGAAAATTTCTTATTAATAAATAAAAATTAACATCAATGACTGAAATAGGCAATGGGGCCTTTGTCACAGAAGACAGGGCGTCATCACCCACCGGCGTTATAATATTTACACATATGTTCGAGAACTGAATTCAGAAATAAGGAGAGGGGAGGAAGGAATAAGGGGAGGCAATGGAGGCCTGGGTGAGCAGTCTGGTGATACTGGCAGTAACGGTGAATCGCTGGTGTCAACCTGATTGTGAGAGGAGAGTCAGGTCCACTCAAGTTATTTGTTCACTCGTGGGTTATTTTCTTTTTAGAGCAGCGAAAAAGGGCGGGGAAAATAACTTCAGGCCTGGTCTACACTGCTGGCGAAATTTGGCGGCCATCAACAGGAAATACGCAAGCTACGTAGAGTAGTTTGCGTATCCCCCATTGACGTCCTGACTTCCTAACTTCTACTTACCTCCCCACTACGCTGTGATGATGGGAAATGCCCTCCCGTTGACACAGCGTTACTCTTTTTGTGGGGGTGGATTAACACCGTCAACTTCCAGATCGATTGAGCGGGTCTCCAGTGCCGCTCAATCGATCCTGCAGAATCGATCCGGCAACGCCGACAGTGCCGCCGTGAATCTAGACATACTCCCAGTTTCACTAGAGTTCTCGGTGACCGGGAGGGGTGAGGAGCGGCTAGTCTTCTAGATTTATCAGAAAAGATGCCCCTTGACTATTTCTGATATAGGAGTGCTCTATAAATGAGAGAGATCTATATATACATGTATATGCAAATATTTAGTTGATGATAAAATGCCTGTAGGCACAGCTCAAGAATAATATGTAGCATAGTGCAGACAACTTCAAACTATCCTGAGGTGAAAGAAAGATAGGAAGAATAGTAATATGGGTTCTTCGGAAGTGTCTTCATGACCTGAAAATCAAAAAGGAATCCTACAAAAACTGGAAACACAGACAAATTGCTGTATATAGTACAAGCACATAGGGACAAAATCAGAAAGGCGAAGGCACAAAATGAGTGCATAAGTCCCTAACAATGGACATAAAGGAAATAGGAAGAGGTTCTTTAAATACATTACGAGCAAGAGAAAAATGAAGAAAAGTGTAGGTCCTCTACTTACCTGGGAAGGAGCACTAATAACAGATGACACCAATAATGCCAACGATCAGGATGACACAAGGAGACGCTAAGAATGCCTATTTTGCCTCTGTCTCGACAAAAAGGTCAATGGTGACTAGATACTCCATAAAATTGATATTAACAGCAAGGGGGAAGGAACACAAGTCAAAATAGGGAAAGAACAGGTTAAAGAATACTTGGATAGTTAGATGTATTCAAGTCAGTTCCTCTGAAAGCAATAGGTGTTTTGCCATTGACTTCAATGGGGTCAGGATTTCACCACAAGTCTACTGAGGCCCAGACCAGGATTCCCCCACCTCACGAGAGATGAAGCGCTTGTCTTCACGACGCTGCTCCATCTGCGCTACAGCCATCAATGCAGTGGCATTGGTCAAGCAGGTCTGGTGAAGACATGCTCAGTCGATTGCCAAGCACTCTCCCGTTGACTCCAGTACTCCACCAGAACGAGAAGTGTAAGCCATGTCAACGGGAGACGTTCTCCTGTCAATATAGCATAGTGAAGACAGCGCAGCTAGCGTTGTAAAGTACATGAACTTCAGTTACATTAACTTATATAACCTAACTTGCGTACCTTACATCAACCTGGTCATGTGGTGAAGACAAGCCTGAAGAAATTCATCGCAAGTGCTTCTAAATGTATATAATTGAGTTGTCCAGTTACATATATTGCCCTCACTTAATAATTAGGGCCAAGTTTTCAGAAGTGGCTAGTGATTTTGATGCCATGATTTTCAGATGTCCAATCTGAGACACCTTGAATTTCAGAAAGTGCCCCTCTGAAAATTAGGTCCCTTTAGGGGTGCATCAAGTTGAGGACCCGAAATCTCCTGTCACTTATGAAAAACTTGGCTTCAGTCACTTTCTGGAAAAAGTATACATAGCCCTGCAGAGAAGGGTTTTCATAACACACAGTTTATCATTCAAGATAGGGTGACCAGCTAGCAAGTGTGAAAAATTGGGACAGGCGGGACAGGATAATAGGGTGCCTATGTAAGAAAAAGATCAGACTATCGGGACTGTCCCTATAAAATCAGGACACCCTAATTCAAGATAATCCCAGTAGTGTAATCCTCATGATGAGTAATAGAAGGAATTTCTTCAAGTTTCCTTTCCATGAAAGATTGAGTTATTTGTACAACTGTGACATTTTGAAGGTAGACTTTATCTGACTTTCTCAACAGGTGAGTCCCAAACGTGTTTCATATTTTCTATTACTGCTAAACATACAACTGGGCCTGTTGCACTGATGTAGGTTCTGCACCATCCCTGGGTCTTACAGAGCATTATTCAGTGCCACAAGCACTTTAAAATCATTGCAGATGATCAATTTCCTAAACCCGCTCTACGAATGAGAACGTACTGTAATGTTTAGATACAAAGCTTCTATACTAGATCAATCGATCTGTCTTATTGTAACAGGGGCTAGATAGACAGACAGATAAATACTTTTCTCTATATCAACCCCGAGTGGTGTGGCTTGGTGTAGAAGGGCTCAGAGCAGGAATCCTCTCCTCAAACCCCAGCTTCAGAGTGCCATTGAAGCTACTCCAAGACTACGGTAGTCCCTGCTGCTTTTCTCCCATTTTCTCAGCTTATGCCTCAAGCCTCATAAAGCTGATCTCTGCAGTGTACAGTGTTTGGAGTTCAAGCATAATAAGAGAGAGCCCTCCAGGTCTATACCATTTTACACACACACACACACACACACACACACACACACACACACACACACACACACACACACACACACACACACACACACACACACACACACACACACACACACACACACACACCCCATCTTTTTTATTAACTCTGAACTTGTTTGGGAACTATGGTATTTTCCTCTAGGTCTTGGAGAGCTGTTCTTTCATGCCTCTGTATTGTACAAAGTTTTGTGTATCCCTTTCAGGCGGCTTGATGTTGGAGTAAGTGTGAATGTTTCTTGCGATAACAGGAGAATGCCTTTCATTTGGTTCTTCTGATGGAGTGGAGTTTTCAGCATCTGGTCCGATGTCTATCGGGCGCTCATTGGCCTGCATTCCTTTTGTGTCCTGTTGATCAAGTCTCTGCAGAGTACATATTTCACCCTCCTTCTGGACCATATTTATGTCTTGCATTCATAGTGGGTGAATGTATTTACAGTGCCGGTGAAATATACACCCATCCATGTGAACGAGGGTGTATCTGTTCAACACAAATGTCTTGCTTCCAAGTACATGATTTATCCTGAGGAAATAATTTTTTCCTGACAGCGTCTGCTGTTAGCAGTTTGGGGAGGTCTTTAGCTTGTCAGGCATAGTAGACTTTGGCCTTTGTGTGTCTCTTTTCCTTTGCCTCTGTTACTCATTCAACTGCTGCCACTTAGAGTAAAGCTGGGGCTACCAACACTGAGGTAAGCATGCATCCTGACATCAAACCTTGCACTGGGCTGCTATTAAGGCCTTCTGTGGGCGTGTTTCTCCATATTCTCTTTCTTTCTTTCTTTTAGCAATTCTAGCTGCCAATTCAGCTTTGCCATTTGACTGGCTAGGGTTGGTAATAATGTGATGTGACTGAATTCCCATTCCTGAGTAAACTGCACAAATTCACTGTAAGTAAACTGGGCCAGTTTGGCCTGGCACCCCAAACAGTTACACAGCAGGCACCCCAAACAGCTCCCAAGTGACGCTGAAATGCTTCATTGCTTTGTCTGTGACGATTGCTACGGTAGTGTCTGACAGCTCATTGAATTCTCAGAAGTCTGAACAGGAGTCTACAATAATGAGGTAGTTTGTGTGGTTTGCCGTGAAAAGATCCATTTGTACTTTGCTCCAGGGTCTGTTGGGGATGCTGTGTATTTTCATTGTCTCTTCTTGCTGCTTGGCCTGCATTTCCCCACGTCTCACATCTGTTCACCAGGTCTCATATATCCTTGGCCATGTTTGGACAGTGTATGATCTTTTTGGCTTTCTGGATGCAGATTCCTGTTCCACAATGACTCTGATGTATTCTTGAGAGAGTTTCTGTTCTCGGTGATCTGGGGATTCTGATTCAACTACCTGAATATGTGAGGCTATCTTGTGCATTCAGCTTGTCTCCATAGTTCTTGTCTCAATAATTTCCTGGGAGGAAGGTAAGGCTTCTCACCTGTTGTATTTTCGTGCTTTGAAAAAACAGTTGTCTCTGGGTCTGCTCCCCTTATTCTCGGCATTTGGACGTGAGCTCGTTCACTAGATTTGCACAGGTCTATAGCTTGGGGGGAGGGGAGATGGTTAGTGGGCGCACCGTGAGCAGTCCCATGGGAGCACCTGCATCTTTCATCCCCATTACTAACCTATCGCAAATTAGTTCATCTTTGAAGAGTTGCTGATTGGCTGAGTTGGCCGGTTTATGCAAATTGGCAATACACTGATCTGTTGTTTCTCCCGTTTCTTGATCACAGTTGTTGAAAAGATCCCTTTCATGTATGACATTTTTGTGGGTTGAAAACACTTTTGGAGCACCTCTAGGATTTTCCATGGGTCCTCCCACTCTGCTGTTGACACATCCAGATGCCTGTTGGAGCACACTGCAGCCTTTGCCCATTATGGCTAATGGTGGGGCTGCTGGTTTTTTTCCCCTTTCGATCCAGGCTATTGCAAAGTCGTAGCTTTTCCCCATTGTGATCTAAAGAATGTCCAGTTGTGAAACACATCCCCTTTCAAGTCCATCTGCCAGGGGACAGCTGTCCAGTATGTTGCCATGATTCTTGTTTTCCCTTTGTTTTTTTGCTTTGCAATATGGTTAGTTCTTGCTTTCCACGCACCTGCAGGGGGCTGACTCACTTCTGACATCATGTTTGGTGTTCAAGCACAATAAGAGAGAGGGAGCTGAGACAGTGCAATGTTCAGGCTTTATTCCTTCCTCCTCATTGCAGTCCTCTGTCATCAAGCACTTCCTGAAAGTAGAGTTCTCTACGTTCCCAGGCATTACCCTATATATCAGCATAGCTTCCCAATAGTATGGTAATATCTACTGTAGCACACAGGAGGTGCAGACCCCCTGCTTGGGCTCCCTCCACCCACAGCAGAGTTACAGCAGTTCTGAGCATTGGAGGGTAGATGTGGCAGCAGGGAGGGCAGTGGGGGAGGAGTTGCCTTCTGGAGAGTTATTTGTGAAAAGTGATGGGTTCTAGATGTAAAACTAGGATCTAGATCCAGCTTTCAAACACCCTAAAGTCCAGCATTAGTTGAATCTTGGCTTTGGGTTCCAGCCCATTATCAAAACAGAGTGGCAGTATGGTGTAATGGCTAGTGCGCTGGACTGGGACTCAGGATATCTGGGTTTATTCCTGGCTCTGCCACTGATTGGCTGTGTGACCTTGGGTAAGTCATTTCACCGCTTTGTGCCTCCGTTTCCCTTCCCATCATCTTGTCTATTTAGACTGTAAACTCCTCAGGGCGGGAACTGTCTCTCCCTACGGCTAGGTCTGCGCTGGGAGCTAGGGGTGTGGTTCCCATCTTGTGTAGACAGACTCACGCTACCTCTCATTGAACTAGTGTACTAAACATAGTAGTGTAGCTGGTGTAGTGTAGTCAAGTACAAAAGGTACACTTTGGACTGAGCCATTGCCATTACTCCCTGGCATGATAAGATGTAGCTACTCATGCACCTAGTCACTGATAAGCTAAACAGCAATAAGTCACCAGGACCATGCAGTTCTGAAAGAACTAGCTAGCAAAAATATGCCCTCTTTTTAAAATCAGCTCCTAAACCACAAGACTGGAGAGTAGCAAATGTTGCGCCTATCAATATATAACATGTACCTGCAAATTTCAGACCAGAACCTCCCTTTAGTAACGTATACATTGCTTTGCTTCCCCAGTGAAAACTATGCCTCTCAAATCGACTAGAATTCTTTGAGCATGTCAACAAAATGGTGGATAAACAAGAACCAGTTAATATAATTGGATTAGGCGGTTACAGAATTCATCAGAAGAGGCTATGATTGTCAGATACTATAATGACGATGAGCACAGTATAAGAATCTATATAGAATAGAACAGAATAGAATCTGAGTAGTCATGAGGTGAGAGGTAAAGTACTGTCATGGATTAGAAGCCTGCTAAGAGACAGAAAACAGAGAGAGAGAATAAATGGTCAATTTTCAACCTTGCCATAGGTTATCAATGAAGTGCCACAAGATTCCATAGCGATGGGATTGTTTAATCTATTATAACCCGGAAAAGAGGGTGGAGAGTGATGTGGCAAAATCTACAGAATAGTTGGCACTCAAAAATTTTGGGTAGTCAAGCCTGGAGGAGACTGTGAGTAACTCCAGAGGGATCTAACAAGGTTGGTGAATGGACAACATGATGGCATATGAAATTCATTGTTGCCATGCAAGGTAGTGAACACTGGAAAGAATAATTTTCCTCTCCTTCCAAGGCATGTACAGTTGGAACCATGATAACAAGGGCTTATCTTGGCATTTGCCTTCTGCACACTGACTGCCCATGCGGACCCTGCAGCCACCCACTGAAATTTCCCCAAGGGGAAAGCAGAGTAGATCAAAGAACACTAGGGGAATTTTAGTGCGCTGTAGTGGGTCCATGCAGATAAATGGTGCACAACAGGCTAGTGCGAGGTAGAATTACACCCCGGATAGAGGCACATCCTTTCAGTTTTCAGTTTCCATAAACATCTGTAAGATCAACAGAATTGCCAATCCCAAGCATTAAAAAAATCAAGAGTCGGATCCAAAAAAATCATGAGATTTGTCTTAAAAATCATGAGATTTTAGAAAGTAATACATTTGGGTTATTTTCATTTGTCCTCTGAATTTTGAGCCTTTACCATTAAAGTTTTCAGTCTTTTCTCTGCAGCCAGGAAGGCTAGAAACTTAGTTTTAAAAAAAAATAGAAGCTGAGATTCTTTCATAATCACATGACTAGGAGTCAAGGCATCAAGAAAAACACTAAATAGCATTAAAATCTCAAGAGCTGCAACATTGGATCCAGTATTACAGGCACAAAAGTCCATGTAAAGTGAATTTCAAAGCTCAATACACAAGTATTCACAGAAAGCAAGTTTAACATTTGCACAGGAGTAGTTATTCCAGAAGCACATGCTGCTCATCCATCCAGTAAGGGAACAGCAACCATATCATGTGACTTATCTGACCAATCACAACTACAGCAACACAGCTTGAATTTCAAACCTTTATATTTTAGTGCCCTACGCCTCCCCACCCCACCCTCCTCTACCCCTCCACATATGCTTTGTCTCTGATACAAGAGAGAGTCAGAGACACAGTTTAGATCTGATCTCAACCTGAGCTTCCCTGAGGTGTGGGGTGTTCAGATTAGGGCTTCATTTCGTGCCCATCTCAAAGTATATTGCTTTGAAGGCATCAAACTTTTTATGACCAACCTACTGTATCTAGCCAAACAAAAATCCTGCTTCTCCAGATGGACCCAAACAGCTGAAAATAATCAGGCGGGAATATTGCCATTTTTAACTAGTTCAGTGTGAAACTGCACGCACACACCCCTACGCATTTCCCACGTGCCAGAATCTCCATACTGCCTTATATACCATACACTGCTCTGTAACCTCCACATGTCCCGCCCCTTGGCTGATCCATTTCCCCTTTCAAATTAAGGTGGAAATGTGTGGGACATTTCGAGTGCTATAATCCTATTTCTAATCCGCCTCGTCTGGGACCCCGTACAAACCACATTATCAATCTGGCTCTCTCTGATGACGGAGCCCACATGGGAGCCTTAGATAATGGATTACAGCAGAGGACATGTACTTTCAAATGTTTTTAAGATGTCTGGCATATTTTTAAGAGGAGAAGAAAGTGATTTAAGAAGGAAAAAATACCCAAAGCAACTAGGGATTCTTGAGGGTGTCTCGGTCACTTTGTAATGATTTTCTCCCCCCCTCCCCGCCCCGTTCCCACCCAGCCCCACATAGCAGTCTTGTAGCAATAGTATCCCCATAGCAGAGCCAGCTTCCATTGGCTGACGGCAGTGAAACAAGCAGGTAATACATCCTACATCGCACATGGCTTGAATTACTATTGGTAATAAAACCATTCATCATCAGCCTCTGCACTGGGGATTAAGATAGTCATTGCTCCTGAGGACTGAATGATTGAGAGAACATAGCATGTGCGTCTCTCGCTCACTGTTTTTTTTCCTTTAACCTCCCTGGCCCTGGCTCGAGGTCTTGTTGTACAATGAGAGGTCAGCAGCTCTGCGCTCAGTGCCTAAAAACCATCACCCACGTTTCAGCGATAGCAATAACTGGGCTGGTCAGGAAGGGCCCTTTGGAGCATGAGGACTGAATTATCTCTCCGCCTTGAAGGGTTTAATCAGTCAGCATCAGAGCTGAGAGGAGGGTGGAAATGCCCCATACGTGACCCTTCTGGGTAGAGTCCAAGTGAGATCCCAGGAGATATTTTTTCATCTGACTCTTTGTTAATGGAAATGGCATTTTGTCTGCTACAGGACCCATTCCCTCACCATCTGCAGCCACCTACCGTACTGTGGACAGATTGGCTGTCACAGGCTTTTGAGGAGTGATGTGAACTCTTCTCCTGCATCCCTCAGGAGGTCACCATATGATCGTCCCTACATATCCCTTCCTGGCTTCCCAGCAGCCCTGGAAACAGGACGGATGCCCTTCTGATGGGGTCTCCTTCATAACACCACTTTGCCAAGCCACTAGAGACCCAGTCTCACACCTGCAGAAAGACTCCCATCAACTTGGGTTGGCACCTGTTTGGATTCTAAGGGTACGTCTACCCTGGGGTAAACAGACTGTCAGGGCTTTAGCTAGCGTGCTAAAAATAGCAGCACAGCTGTCGGGGCCTGGGCTGGCGCTCATGTTCTCAATCCCGCCCCATAGGCTTGAGAGGCCAAGCTCCAGTCTGAGCCTCAACCTCCATGCGGCCATTTTTGATATGCTGGTGTGAGCGTGACTTGGTCTACCCATATCTGAAGGGTTTAGCCCTGAGAGGTGCTGGGTGCCCTTTGCTCTCGCGGAAATCAGTGGGTTAATTTAAAGGTTTTTCAGCAGCTCTCAGGTTCTGTCCCCACAGCAGGACTGGGAGAATGCAGGCCCGGCTGCTGTCAGAGCAGAATCTGACCCAGCTGTGGGTCAAATACCTGCGATTAGTTCTGATAGTCGGTAGATGACCCACTATTGTGGCTGCCAAAACAGGGCCAAAGCTCAGTTATCTGCTGGTTTTATGACCCAGCCAACCTGTCTCAATGAAATATTTCCAAAGAATTCATCACGTCCTGGTGCCCAAACCCCCCTTCCTTCCCCCGAACATTCCTTTCCTCTACTTCCCTTTCTGAAAAAAATCTACCGGCCAAATAAATCTGAGCATTCAGTTCTCACTTCCAACTACGCGAGCCCACGCTGCACACAGTTCAGGCCTGTCTGAAGCGAAACCCCTTTGATGCCGTGTACAGTGTGTTGCCAACTCTCCTGAACCATTAATCTCCGGACGACCTGGGATTGTTGCTGTGAATTCAGTGTGTGTTATCAATCAGGGATGGAGGGGAATAAGAGACTTCCACTGATATGGTGCATTGATGGTCGTGAAAAGTTATATTTCCTCACTTCGTGCAGGACTTTCTCTCTGGGTTTATCAAGATGCTTGGGACAAAAACAATCACGTGCTTCTCTCTCAGACACTTTCTCCCTTTGGTTAGCAAAGCCCTTCTGGGCCAGGCCGCCCGAGTCAGCCTCCCCTGTCAGCCCCACAAGAAGGGGACAGGGAAAGCTGACAGCGGGAGCTCCTGCTTGCAGGGCTGATAACAGGAGCCTGTCTACTGCTCAGGGCTGAAAGCGATTTCTAAGTAAAATTAAGCCTCACTCATGATCTTGGGACAGAACTCTGAATTTTGTCAGGATTTTTTTTTTTTCCAGCCGAGATAATGAGTGAGGCTTAATTGTACTTAGAAATTGCATCTCTCACGATAAATTTGCGAGAGTGGGCATGTCTGCAGGTGTGATTGCTCTCTTGAGGTCAATGGCGCTACACCAATCTACCCCAGTTGAGCTTCTGGCCCAATGAAGTTAAACTGGTGTAAAACTGGGCTAAGTGAGATCAGAATCAGGCCCAGTGTGTTTAATAGGATTAGTTCTGGTTTATGCCCAAGTAAAGTGGTGACCGTTTCAGATCTGGAGTATGACTTTATTTCTTGTAAGATTATTATTAATTAATTGTTATTATTATTGCCCTGTTGTATCTGGGTGCACTTTGCTTGCTTTAGATGCAGAGCAGTAAAAATACAGGAGAGCAAATGCATTGCAAATCCTTGTAGCTCTATGACTTTACAAGGATGGAGTGGAGAAAAATCTAGTGAGGACACTAAATGCCAGAGATTCCATTGCTTGAAGCTAGTGGAAAGCTTGGACAAAGAGACCCCTCTTGCAATGTGTTGCAGATGCAGGCAGGTACCGACTTCCAGTGGAAGCAAATTCCAGGGACTGCTACCAAGAACACCCTGTCTCCAAGTCCTGCTAGGTTCACCCTGGGGATGGATGGCTAGGGGTGTGCACAGGGATGGCAAGCATGGGTGCACTCTCCCTCTCCCAAATCTCCATGTGTCCCTGGAGCCAAGGGAGGGAAGAAGCACACTGGGTGGCTGGCTGCTGGGTGAGCTCCTCCATCCTCCACCCCTACAGCTGCAGCCTGCTGCTGGGGTCCCATGTGTTGGCTCTGCCTTCACCCCCTGACTCACATCATCAGGCGCTCTGCAACGCAGACTAGGACTCCAGCAGCAGGGAAGTAGAAGCAGCAGCTGTAGAGGTGTGGGGAGGAGCTGGCAGCCAGCCACCCTGCTGCTTCCTCCCTCCCCACGCTGCAGGGACACAGCAAGTGCCACTGCCAAGGGTAGCCGCTGCCTCCTCCCTGGCTGGGTTTCCCCACCAGAGGCGTCAGGAAAAATCTGGGGGGGAAGGGAGTCATGCAAACCTTTCTTTTGTGAGCATTTAATGTGCTCCTCCAAAATGTTCAGGTTTAAATTCCTGAGCACGTCCCTGCAGATAGTCAAGGTGTTTCTGATGAACGCAAATGAGCGGAGGGGAGCAGAGAGGGTGAGATGGTCTCTTAAGGAAAATGGACCTGGGTCAGTGTTGAAGAACTGTATATTTATTGATTTAGAGATGTATTCAGAGCTCATTGCTCTGGTGCTCAGAGAAGTTTAAAATGAAAATATTGCCTACAGATACCAATTGGACAGCATGGCAAATTGTTCCTGCTCATCTCATTAGCTACAGCTGACTGCCATTAAAACCCCATCACCATCCTTTGATAGTCAGCTAAAAGCTTAGCTGATAAACATCTAAAATGTCTTTCCACCTGGTAGGCTAGATTCTGCTCTCAGTTAGCCTGGCATACATCCAAAGTAACTCTACTGAGTACAACAGAGGAGCTAACTTCCATGGCAAGGAGTGCAGTGTGAAAATCAGATAGACAGACAGATAAGCTGGCCCAATTTTATGACTTCTAAATTTGTTATTATTTAGCATGCATTTTTAATCTTGTCGCATAATATATGTTGCATCTCCGGATTTGCAGTAAATTTTATCTAGCAAGTAACAAAAAGATGGTGAAGAGATCATTTTCACTACTTTGCTGTGATTTTGTTGTTTGCTTTTTAATGGAAATCTGCCAACTTCCATGTTCACTAAAATAAGGAGTGTGGGTTGAGCTTCTGTGAACGGCATAGCTGTGACTCCCTGTGAGCCGGTATAGAACCAATATCCCAGTGTAGTGTTAGGGAAAACTGCTACTGGAGGTGTTGTTGTTTGGATGAGTTGTAAAGTTAAGTTCCTGGCCACTTGTGATCATTACAGAATCCAGGGCACTTTTCTTTGCAAGTGTATGTGTGCTACCCTCAACATCCTGGCAAAACTCCAGCTCTGATAGATACGTACAATCTACCTACCTAGAATCCCCTTTGCAGGCTTAGCTGGATACGATCTTCCTCACATCCTCTCCTGAACTGTTCTATAGAACTGCTACGCACAGCTTCATGATCTGGAGGATGGGGTAGATTGCACCCTCAGCAAGTTTGCAGATGACACTAAGATGGGGGGAGTGGTAGTTACCCTGGAAGGTTGGGATAGGATACAGAAGGACCTAAACAAACTGGAGGATTGAGCCAAAAGAAATCTGATGAGGTTCAACAAGGACAAGTGCAGAGTCCTCCACTTAGGATGGAAGAATCCCACAGCTACAGACTGGGGACCGACGAGCTAGGCAGCAGTTCTGCAGAAAAGGACCTGGGGGTAACAGTGGATAAGAAGCTGGATATGAGTCAGCAGTGTGCCCTGGTTGCCAAGAAGGCTAATAGCATATTGGGCTGCATTAGTAGGAGCATTGCCAGCAGATTGCGGGAAGTGATTATTCCCCTCTATTCAGCATTGGTGAGGCCGCATTTGGAGTATTGTGTCCAGTTTTGGGCCCCCCACTACAAAAAGGATGTGGAGAAGTTGGAGAGAGTCCAGCAGAGGGCAACAAAAATGATTAGGGGGCTGGAGCACAAGACTTATGAGGAGAGGCTGAGGGATCTAGGATTGTTTAGTCTGCAGAAGAGAAGAATGAGGGAGGATTTGATAGCAGCCTTTAACTATCTGAAAGGGGGTTCCAGGGAGGATGGAGCTAGGCTGTTCTCAATGGTGGTAGATGACAGAACAAGGAGCAATAGTCTCAAGTTGCAGTGTGGGAGGTCTAGGTTGGACGTTAAGAAAATGTTTTTCCCTAGGAGGGTGGTGAAGCACTGGAATGGGTTACCTAGGGAGGTGGTGGAATCTCCATCTTTAGAGCTTTTTAAGATGTGGCTTGACAAAGCCCTGGCTGGGATTATTTAGCTGAGGTTAGTCCTGCTTTGAGCAGGGGTTGGACTAGATGACCTCCTGAGGTCCCTTCCAACTCTATGATTCTATGATTCCACTCCAGCTGCATTGTTATTTCCAAGCAAGTGTTCCATTTTAGCCACTATATATTTCTCTCTTCAGCAATATGTTTGCTAAATAGAAGGTGAAGGGTCAATGTTTAAAACAAGATAATCAAACCTTAAGAGCAGCTCAACTTCTAAGGATGTCCTTCAGAATAACCACGGTTCTGTCCTGAAGCTTTTACTCACATGCAGCCTGACTGATTCCTCTCACGTGACAACATCCTGAAGGAGGGGATCTGTAGGGAAGATTCTGCCCTTGACAACATTAGATTCAACCCAGAATAACTTCATTAACAGCAATAGTTACTCCAGATTTATATTGGCTTCACTGAGAACTGAATTCCTATATCGCTCTTCCTTCAGTTTCCCAGATCACAACATCTTGGAAACACGAGTGCTGAAAAATCAAGGATTGGGCTTAAATTTTTCTTAAACCAGCAGTTTTGTTCTTGATTTTTTATCCTTTTGAAGTCCTAAGATTTACTTGTTCTATTCCCCTCACTCTATATCGTGTGTTTGGCCAGAAAGTAACGTAGTAGTAGCTTATCACCAGATGATGTTACCTTTCAACTCTTCCTGCTCTGGCCTGAAGAAAAAACTCTCCTTCTTGTCCAGTCATGACCTCTCTTGTCCCCTATGGATTATGGCTGCCAATCCACAATCAGGACAAAAACACGCCAGATGTTGACACAATAGATGAACATTCTGTTCCAAAGCCCTTTTTTATTAGTATTATTATTGCATTATAAAATACTGAAATTTATGGTTGGAGTCTCGCATGTGGTATCTCCCAGTTTTGGTTCCCCACCCTGGTTTCTTTGTTATGAAGTGGAGATAGATTCTCAGGAGGAGAAAACAGCTCACCAACTTTAAGATTGTGAGCCTGAGCCTACTTCCATTGAAGTCAATGGCAAAAGTCCCACTGACTTCAACAGAAGCAGAGTTAGACCCTTTCTGGCAGTGACTGGGTTTAAAAACAATTCAGTAATTGTGTAAGTTATTACACTGCCACGCTCCAGTGGAAAAGATTATCTCTGGAGAAAAATTCAGAGGGGTAGCCGTGTTAGTTTGTATACAGCAAAAACAACGAGAGTTCTGTAGCACTTTAAAGACTAACAAATTTAATTTCTGCAGGCATACGCTTTTGTGGGCTGTAACTCACTTTGTCAGATGCAAGAAATAGAAATCAGATACGGGGTGTATATATATACATCCAAGGGTAAGGAACAACAGTGGGGAGGGTAGGTGTTAGCAAAGTCCATTCAGTTAGAGTAGATGAGGCCTATTCACAACCATTGATTAGAAGGTGAGAATGTGTGAACAGTGACAATTACTTCTTGTAATGAGATAACCATTCCAAGTCCCTATTTAGACCCCGTCTGATTGTATCAAGTATGCATATGAGTTCCAGCTCTGCAGTTTCTCGCTGAAGTCTGTTTTCAAGTTTTTTTGTAGAAGTATGGCAACTTTCAAGTCAGCTACAGAGTGTCCTGGGAGATTGAAGTGCTCTCCGACTGGCTTATGGATGTTACCATTTTTTATGTCTGATTTGTGTCCATTTATTCTTTTGCATAGTGACGATCCGGTTTGGCCAATGTACACGGCAGAGGGGCATTGCTGGCACATGATGGCATATATTACATTAGTAGATGTGCAGGTGAATGAGCTCCTGATGGTGTGGCTGATGTGGTTAGGACCTGTGATGGTGTCACTAGAGTCGATGTGCGGGCAGAGCTGGCAATGGGGTTTGTTGCAGGGATAGGTTTCTGGGTTAGTGTTCTTGTTGTATGGTGTACGGTTGCTGGTGAGTATTTGCTTCAGGTTGGGGGGTTGTCTGTAAGCAAGGATAGGTCTGCCTCCCACGGCTTGAGCGAGTGAGGGATCATCTGCTAGGATAGGTTGTAGATCCTTAATTATGTGTTGGAGAGATTTTAGCTGGGGGCTGTAGGTGATGGCCAGTGGTGTTCTGTTGTGTTCTTTGTTGGGTCTGTCCTGTAACAGGTGACTTCCGGGTACCCGTCTGACTCTGTCAATTTGTTTCTTCATCTCCTAGGTGGGTATTGTAGTTTTAAGAATGTTTTATGGAGATCCTGTAGGTGTTTGTCTCTGTCTGAGGGATCGGAGCAAATCCAGTTGTATCTTAGGGGTTGGCTGTAGACAATGGATCATGTAATGTGGAGGCATGAAGATATGTATTGCGGTCAGTTGGTTTACGGTATGGGTGGTATTAATGTGACCATCCCTTATTTGTATTGTAGTGTCCAGGAAGTGGATTTCTTGTGTGGATTGGTTCAGGCTGAGGTTGATGGTGGGGTGGAAATTATTGAAATCCCGGTGGAATTTTTCGAAAGACTCTTTCCCATGGGTCCAGACGATGAAAATGTCATCAATGTAGCGTAGGTAAAGGAGAGGTGCTTGGGACGAGTTTTGAGGAAGCAGTGTGTGCTGTACGCTATAGCCATTCCATGGTGGCACCAGGATTTGAGCTCAGATCTTCTGGTGCCAAAAACACAGGCACTTATCATTTGATCTAAACACAATGCTCTTTTGTGGGACCTATGACATGTAGTTTGGCAGCTGTGAGTCTACCCACTAGAAGGCAGAGTTGCATATACACACTGGCCAGTTCTCACTGCAGTGGGCCAGACCATCACGGCTGGCATTTTACAGATAGGGAAACCGGGGCTCCAAGCAGTTTAAATGATTTTCCCAAAGTCACGTGAGAGCCAGGGTTGGAACTCAGGACTTCCTGGCCCCTAGCTCCTCACTGGTCTCTCTAGCAAATATGTCTGTAAGGAACCGGTCTAGAGGAATGGTTGTATTTTTTATAGAGACGAGTCTGAATCAAACCTGGGATCCGAACACCAACAAGCATTTTGACTCGGGCTCTTCTCTAATGCTAATTAGCCATATGAATATACACGTAACCACCTACCTTTCACTCACCTAGTGCATGACATCACACCAATGTCCATCCCAGATCTCTCGTACCTGCCATGCCATAAATTGGGCCCATGGATTCATGTCTGACACGTGAGCCATGCAACATCTTTGCCTTTTTGCTTGTTTTATTTTTTTCTTTTAGAAACTCAGTGGGTTTAGATCATTTCCTCCTCCCTTGCTTTCTATAACCACTTTCTCTCTCTGCAGTGGCTTCTCCATCCTGGGTATTACACAAGTACAAACTCCAGCAAAAACCGCTAATCAAAAACGCAACACAAAGTGGAAGTGACCCCTGACACCAGCTTAAAATTAAACTGGATGAGCCTAAAACCAGGAAACTGCTCCCCCAGCCCGCTTAGACCGTAACAAATGAAAAACATTTGGTTGCTATTACCTGTGATTATGATAAGCTATGTTAAAATATGAATTGGGGGAATTTATCTTTATTTCCTGGGATAGTGTTGATGAAAAATGTGCTGCTCCATCTTGATTTTCAATCAATTTAATGAACTCTGTCATGCATTTATCTTTATTTGTCTTGATGCTTGTAACTGATCAGGGGGTGGGGTAGGGAACTGGCGATTTAATTTCATGCAGATAAGTTTATTAGTTGCCCTCAGATCTGGTCTGATAGAACACAATGAACAATGCAGCATGTCTGTAATCTCACCGTGCTCCTGAGAGGAGAAGATACAGACTCCTCAGTCATGGCATAACCTTCAGCAAATGGTTTACAGCAGTTTTCATTATGATTACAGCGTCTCTCTCTAATCATCCTTTGCCGAAGCCCAGAGAGCAGATGGTTCCACAGCCGTCTGCGCTGTTCATTTTTTAAACAAGCCCTAGCACTTGGAGAAGAAAACAAGGTTAAAACGAACATCTCTTTTCCCACTTCCTCCCCACCCCAGTAGGTGAAACTACAATAATATTTGATTAAAACAGTTTTCTTGTGTCTAAAGAGGACCCAGGAGGGATGGGGTTGGAAATCTGTCAGGCAATGGATCTAACTGTTTGAAGTGCTTTGTTCCTGGTACAAATCAGTGGCAAACTTGCTAACAGCACTTGCTAGTGAATTTCAGTTTCATGGTTGTATAAGGCAGGAAGAACCCATGTAAAGCCTGTTATAGTATCACCTATGGAAAATTCAGTCATTAAATAAGCAGTCTTCCCAGGGTATTAATGTAGTGGGATAACAAGCTCCTTTCATATGGTCTGATGCAGCACGTACAAAGTCAGAAAGAGTTTTGCAATTCACTCCATGGGAACAGGATTGGGACCACAAAGAAGATAGTTAGAAATACATTTTTCTGAATTGCAATGAGCTGGAAGAAAACATAAACATGATCACTGATAAAGTTTGCAGATGACACAAAGATTGGGGTTATGGTAAATAATGAATTGGACAGGTCATTAATAGAGAAAGATCTATATCGCTTATCAGACTAGACATACGCAAACAATATGCATTTCAATATGGCCAAATGTAGAAACAAAGAATGCAGTTCATACTTACAGAATGGGTGACTTTATCCAGGGAAGTAGTGACCCTGAAAACTTGGAGCTGTGATGGAAAATCGGCTGAAAATTAGCTCACAGTGCAATGCTTTGGCTCAAGAACAAATGCAGTCTTGGATGTATGAACTGGGAAATATCAAGTAAGAGTAGAGAGGTTATATTACCTCTGTGTTCAGCAATGGCGCAACTCTACTGTGTCCACTTCTGGTGCCCACAACTCAAAAAGGATGTTGATAATTTGGAGAGGGTTCAGAGAAGAGCCCTGAGAATGATTAAAGGATTAAAAAACATGTCATATAGTGAAATACTCAAGGAGCTCAATCTACTTAGTTTAACAAAGAGAAGGTTAAGGGGTGATTTGATCACAATCTAGTCTATAGGTGCCTACATGGGGAATAGAAATTTGATACAAGAAAGCTGTTCAATCTAGCAGACAAAGGCATAGTGAGATGCAATGGCTGGGAGCTGAAGCAAGACAAATTCGGAATCACAATAAGGCAAAAATTTGTAACAGTGAGGATAATTAACCACTGAACAAGTTACCAAGGGTTATGGTGGATTCTACAACATTGGACATTTTTAAATCAAGACTGGATATTTTTCTAAAAGAAATGCTCTAGTTCCAAAGGAATTAATTTAGGAAAGTTTAATGGCCTGTGTTATGCGGGAGGTCACTAGACAGTCACAATGGTCCCTTCTCGCCTTAGAATTAATAAATTATTTTTGTTAATATGCTGGGCCCAGATCCTCAGCTGCTGTAAATTGGCATAGCTGCATTGAAATTTTTCACCTTCTGCAGCATGGGGCATTGGTCACTTGCTGGTGGATTCTCTGTACCTTAAAGTCTTTAAATCATGATTTGAGGACTTCAATAACTCAGTCTTAGGTTAGGGGTCTATTACAGGAGTGGGTTGGGTGAAGTTCCATGGCCTGCGTTGTGCAGGAGGTCAGACTAGATGATCATAATGGTCCCTTCTGACCTTATAGTCTATGAGTCTACAATTTGCACCAGTTGAGGATCTGGACCAGAGATGCCAGAACCTTGTGGATAAAAGGCACGACACAGAGATGAAAGGTATAATATTCTTATTTTTACTCTCAACAATTAGCGTCAGCTTAGTGGCTCTGCAAGCAACTCACGCTATTAATGCTCTATGGCGTACATTAGTTTTGTGAACTGAAATGGGGGCATTTCCCACTGAGGCACAGCACAGTCCTGCCGAAGAACAGCTCAGTTCAGTAAATTCTTTTTTCTGCTCAGCTTCTTTCAGACACTTAACTGCAACAGGTTACAAATTATAAATCTCTAAGGCAGCTCCTTGCCTCCTCCGGAGTATATCCGGCTGGCTATGCCGCACAAGAAACCCCACTCAATTTTCTATTGTGTTTTTTCTCCTTGTAAAAAAACCCCACACACATTACAGCTCAATTTAACAGATGTTTGCTCATTTATGACAAAGTCCTGGTTACAAGATGGGGCAAACTGTCTGGTTCTCAAACAAAAGCAACTATATTATGTAGCTACAAAACCCCGCACAAACACGAGGAGGAGGAAACATAACAACAGGTGAGAAGTGACAGAGAAGATTTAATGGTCATTTTGCAGTATGCATTGTGAATGATTTACTGTCTGTCACTCTGTACTGATCTGAGATTGTTTTCCGATGCAGAAGTTATTTCCCTTTTCTTTTATAAAAGACATTTGTATTTCTAGTTAGATTCTTGTCACGTGTACGTTCATGCTATGAAACCACAGCTTTTGTTCTCTGCATTCTGCACCTTCGCATTTGGATTAGCTCTGCTTGAATGCAAAGAATAACAGCAACAACTGCCTTTTATCGAGCATTTTTCACCAGTAGATCTCAAAGTGGTTTACAAAGGAAGCCTGTATCTTTACCACCATTTTAGAGATGAAGAAGGTGAGGTATGATGAGATGAAACCTAACATCACCCAGCACTGGGAAGAGAACCAAAGTTTCCAGAATCCCAGTCCATGCATTAGACTACACTACATTCCCTGTAAGCACTGCAGTTTTGTTCCCAGAGTTGAAGAAGTCTTTTATAGCCAAAAAAAAAAAAAAAAAAGGCACACTGTGGTCTCACATGGAGACTTTACTTTTGTTCTTTGTTGTTTTTTTCTTCTAACATGAAAAGTCATTCCAATGGATGGAATGGCAAAAAACAACTCTTGTGGAAAAAAAGTGCATTGACAAGTATTTGATTTAGCCACAGAACAAAACACTGTACAGAAAGTTGCAAGGCAAAATTCCAATTAACCTGCCACTGGGCCCCAAAACTGGACTAAGGATATGTTTACACTGTGTGGGGTGTGACTGCAGCTCAAATAGATGTACCCAAACTAGCTTAAATCTAGTTACTTCAGGTACTGGAATAGCGAAGCTGTCGCAATGCATGCTTCAGGGCCGGCCATAGAAGCCCACATGGAACCCTGAGTAACTACTTGGATAGCTAGCCGGTACTGAAGTCCATGCTACCACACCTGCACTGCTTTGGTCCCCAAATACATCTACGCAAGCTGCAATTACACCCTGTGATTGCAATATAGACGTAACCTTAGGTAAACGCACACTGCAGCTGAGAGCCTGTTCCCAGCTCAGGGAGACAGACACACATTAGTTCTGCTTGAACTAGCATGCTAAAAAGAAGGGGGTTTGGGAATAGCCGCCCAAATATGTAAAGGCTAGTAGCCCAAGCTGCTGCCCATGCTACCCCTGGTTACAGTGTTATTTTTACACCTGTCCACTGAGCTCACTCAAGAGCCAGCTGCCTTTGGTCACTTCCTACGTGAGCTGAATTTGTGGTAACCACGAGAGCCGGGTGACATTTTTCAACTGAAAATTTCTTTGGTGGAAAAAATGCGGCGATATTTCGCAAGGGCGTGTTTCAATTTTGCCAAATCGTTTCCGTGAAAAAGACCCTAAAAAGAAAAAAATCGAACTGGCTTGGCATTTTTTAAATGAAACATTGTGATTTTTCCATTTTGAAATGACTTATCTTTTAGAAATGGCTTATCTTTTCTTTTTTTAATTGAACAATGGCAAAGAATGCTCAAGAATTAAATGTTTTGTTTGACTGGGAACACTTTTTTTATTTTTTGCTTTTCAGGTTGCCAAAATAATTTCCTTTTCAATTTCACCCAAAACAATTTTTTCCCAATTTTTCAGAGTTACCAGTGAACCAAAAAATCCATTATTCATGCAGCTCTAGTAGCAATCTCGGGGTGAAAGCATTACAGCCCATTACCACCCCCCTTAGCCAGCCTTTGTGGAGAGTACAAGCTGGGAAAAGGTATTTTAATCGAAGCTATGCATTTCAAACACACCCATCGCTGAGAACAGCAGTACATATGTTGCACAGTGGCCATTAACCTTGATGGGGCAGACAGGCTTACCTCCCTGTATATCAAGATGAGCATATATCTCTTTAGGAACCCACTGTGCTGCACATGTATTGGCAACCTCCTGGAGTTAACAAGAGGTCTGAGCATAGATCAAATACAAGCTCAGTGATACAGGTCAGTCTTGCAAACCCTTGCTCATGTAAATAATCCCATTAAAGTCAGGATTGGATCAAACCCTTCTCTCAGTTACCATCCTAGTTAAATCAACGGAGCTGTGCTGATGTAACTGAGAACAGAATTTAATCATTAGTTTGTAATTGGGGGGGAGGGAAGGTAGAAAAATTTGTGAAGGAAGGAAGGACCAGGCACCAGCCTGGGATGTAGGAGACCTGGGTTAAATTCCTTCCTCTGCCCAGGATTTCCTGTGTGACCTTGGTCAAGTCACTTAGCCTCTCTCAGCCTCAGTTCCCCATCTGTGCAATGGGAGGGGGAGAGTAACCATTCTTTCCTATCTCACAGGACTGTTGTGAGGATTAAATACATTAGATTGTGGAGTGCTTTGAGACCTACTGATTAAAAGTGCTATGTAAGATAAAGCCACTATTATTTTATTTACAGAATGAAATGGGAGAACTGTAAGTAACAATACATTTTGGCCCACATTCTGCCTTCAGTTGCACCCTGTGTAACTTAATTAATTAAAGCAAGCTTGGCTGACTTCAGTGAGACTGTACATGTACAAGATGGAAGAGAATTTGGCCCCTACGTGTTGTTTGGGGAATTCAGAATGTAATGAATGTTCCTGTAGTGAGGACAAATAGGTCTAGTGCCGATTAGAGGTGAGAGGTCAGGAAAGCAGTGTGCCGTTTTGTATCAAGAGCACTGCTCTGGTTACTGTTAAAATACATAGGGCCACGTTCATCCTGGGTGGAATTCTGCTGAACCAGTACAGTTCCACCAAAGATGAATTTAGCTCATGGTTTGGAAAGGAACTTAGCTAAGATCTCTGGAGCATACAGCCACAAGGTGCACCAGCAGAAGCTATAAAGAACCCTGCAGGAGATTTGATTACTGAAAACTCTCTCTTTAAAGAGATAAAATAGAACAACGTTATGTGAGAATATTGTGCTTTTAATATTGGGATCCCTGCCCATTGACTAGAAGGGCTTAATGCGCTGTGTATTATTGCATGTCTTAGCAAAGCAACAACACAGGAATAAAGCTTCAGCACTGTTGCTTGTGTATGTGTATATATTGTTTTTCTGTTGTTTAATTGCTATAATTTCCCACAGCACATATGAGCGCACACACATCTGCATAAGTACTACAATAATAATTTTGAGCAATTAAACTCAACAGCCGGAGAAGAGAACCATTTCCCATTGCTACTTAGACTGATGGGTGACCAGGCTTTGGATTGTGGCAGTCCCCTGGGTTTGAAACTTGCAATCCCCCTAGACAGCATCTGTCTCAGACTAGCCCTCTCCGTTAATTGCATTAGGGAGTTTTATTTTTTGGCTCATGGCTTTATTTTTAATCTATTAACCTGAGTGTTTTCAAGGGATTGTATAGTGTCCCAGGGGTTTAGCAGGTCTGAATAAGCAACAAGCGTATACTGGACATGGATCCAAGCTGCAAAACTGCAAGCGAGATCTGGATTTCGAGAACTCTGATGTTTGGAGGTTTACACATCCAGGATTTGGCACCAGTCCATTATATTGGGGGGGGGGGGGGCGCGCGGGCGCAGATCCTAGGCTGGTATAAATCAGCTGAGTCCATAGACGAGCTACAGTGGGTGCTGTGGTACCTCCCACTGCAGGTCTGGATTACTGTGGTCCCTGCTTCCTCCTGTGGCTGTGCGTGCTGCTGAGCCTTTTACAGTTCATCTGACAACATCCCTTTACCCTCATGTGGGCAAGTTGTTGCCAAGTTGGCCGGCCTCCGTCCTTGCTGCCCAATGGTCAAGCTGATTATCCTCTCAGTGACAGCACAAATACAATGTGCAGCTCTCTATTTCAGCACAATCTTCTGGACGTATTGAAGCTTATTCTCATTTACGCTTTGGGGTCTTCGAAGCACAAAAAAGCCTCAGTGTAAATGAGAAATCAGACTCCCTCTGCGTACATTTTTTAAATTGAAGGGAATGATTGGAACCAACCAGTAGCATTTTGCCGTTAGTGGCACCTCTCCAAAGACTTCAGTGGAGATGGCATAACTCTTTAACAGTCAAAAGCCTAATAATATCCAAATGACTAGATAAATTCAGGTGAGAGAGAAAGCAATTAGCAAAACTTATTTACAGTGTTTGTAATTAACCACTGAGACAACTTACCAACGGATGTGGTGGATTTTCCATCCCGTGAAATCTTTAAATCCAGATTGCTTACCTTTCTAAAATATAGGCAGCAGCTCAACCACAAGTTACGAATTACTGGGTGACAGTTTATGGCTTGTGTTATACAGGAAGTCAGACTAGAAGCTCATAAGGATCCCTTTTGGCCTTAAAATCAATTAATGTATAGATGTAGCTCAGAGCAGAACTCAGCCCAGTACGTTTAGTAAATATGGGGCGGGGGGGGGGGGGGGGGGGAGGAAAGAATCACATTCTTGTAAATTATGGAGCTTTTGATGGCCCACATTTTCTTCCGGTCTTTGATTATCAACAACCCGTCATTACCAATCGATCAATACATGTTCTGTTCTGCTCCTTGCACCCAGTGGACCTCAGAGCAAGTCAGCTTTATTACCACAGCCAGGCTGGGGCTGCACATGAAGGCTAACTTAAATATTATGACTTTCCAAAGGGTGGAAGGCGGTTGACCGGCTCACTGCCCAGACGGAGACTAGTCCACAACAGTAGAGCAGAGCCACAGAAAGCTCTTCCTGCTGCCGTCTGATGAGGAAACTGGCATAACCCATCAGCCATTCATTGCAAACTGCATACTGGGGAGTAAAAACAGCCACCTACTTCAGGAAGCTCTGGGAGGGCTACTTAGGCAATGACTTTACTGACCAATAGGATTATTTTTAAGATGGACCTGAATTGTTAGCAGCAACCAAAGCAAGCAGAAAATGATTCAATGCACCGATATTTATTATAACCCCCAACTTGAGTTATCAGTGTGGTTGGAACCCAGAACATCAGCAAAGTGCAGACCTCTGCTTCAGCTAAAAGAATAACACTATTAGCTAGCAGCAGCTGGCAGTTGTTATCCTCAATGAACACAAGTTACTAGAAGGGGACACCCTACACACTGTGCAGACTTGTTACATAACCAAAGCCCTAACCGGTCACACAACTCAACTGTGTGCAAGAAAACCGGGATACAGACATGCAGACGCGCCCACTACACAGCACAAGGACTACTGATGTAGTGACACAAACAGGGGAGGTTTGTGATTTATAAAGAGGATAGAAATTCCTACCCTGGAACCTTCTTTATATCTGTCATAGGGCTGGTCCACCCCGTCACCCTTTGGGAGGTGGGAGTGGTGTTATAGCCCTGAGGCTGAGTCCAAATGACCACCCTTCACTTCAGGGCAGTATTGCCTACTAACCAGAGTCAATATGATTGCCTACGTAGTCAGGGCTGGGTGGCCTAGTGGCCAAAGTCAATATGGCTGCCCACCTCTGCATGGCTGTGCAGCCTAATAGCCAGTGTCAATATGGCTGCCCTCTGAGTCATGGCCATGTGGCCTAGTGGCCAGAGTCAATATGGTTACCCCCCCCTAGTCAGAACCATGTGGCCTAGAGTCAATATGGCTGCTCTCTTCTGTGGGGAGTGGGCCATCCACAGGACTCCTGGCCCTCTGGGGTCATTGGCTTGCAAAGCTCCCAGCGGCTCCATCTTCTCTTGGGCTTCTGCTGGAAACCGGGTATCCGCCTGGGTCTCGGCACGTGTGGCCTCCACAATCTGGGAGGGAGCTTACTACGTGCATCCTCTCTTTTCGGCGGTCAGCCCCGACTGAGCTGGGCTGCTCCCTTTTACATGGAGGTTCCAGTCGGAACATGCCAAGCAGTGGCGAGGGGGGTGCAGCTTCCTCTGCCCCCTAGATGGGGTTTACTCCTTCTTGTCCAGTGTGGGGCTGGTACACCCCGTCACACTATCAACGAACCTATTTTTGAGGGCTGAAAAAGTTAGGTTCACTAAGTTCATCAATCGAGAATTTGGTCACTGCCAGCTCCTTTCATCATTTTATACTGTTATTAAATCTAATCAACCAAACGATTAGGGGTATGGAAAAGTTTTTAAATGAGGAGAGATTAATCAGACTGGGACTTTTCAGCTTGGAAAAGGGATGACTAAGGGGGGATGTGATAGAAGTCTATAAAATTTTGACTGACGTAGAGAAAGTAAATAAGGAAGTGTTATTTACTCCTTCTCATAACACAAACATTAGAGATCACCAGATGAAATTATAGAAACCAGCCTGTGGTGAGAACCATCTAAGACTGTATGGCTACTGGAAGTGTTAAGCTTAGTTTAGAGTGCAATTTGCTTTATTTACTTTTGATTAAATCTGACCTGTGCTCCTCTGGCTTATAATCACGTAAAATCTTGCTGTACTTAATGCATTTATGTGTTAGTTTTATCTAAAGCAGTGCATGTGGTCTGGGTGTGTGTAGAGACTTCATACAAAGTGACAGAGCTGGTGCATATCAATTTCTTTGGTAAATTGACGAACATATAAGCTTGCAGAGTCCAGTGGACAACACGAATACTCTATAAAACGGCAGTTTCTAGAGTTGCATCTGGGACGAGGTGTGTTTACTGGGTCATTCCATTGTATAATCCCAGGAGTGGCTGGCCAGAAGCACTCACTCACTAGGTTAAGGACTGCCTGCTTGCAGGAGGCTGTGCGTGGGCTGACTCTGGAGTGGGGGGGAGGGGGTTCACACAGTGGAGGCAAGTGCAAGACAGGCCCCTGGAGTGAGGGATTGGGGTGACACAGCAATATACCAGTCCAGATTGCAGAGGGGAACGTCACAGTCTGTAACTGATAATACAGTGTTGTTGTAACCATGTTGGTCCCAGGATATTAGAGAGGCAAGGTGGGTGAGGTGACATCTTTTATTGGACCAACTTCTGTTGGTGAGAGAGACAAGCTTTCGAGCTTATACAGAGCTCTTCTTCAGGTCTGATCTGTATATGCCCGAAAACTTGTGTCTCTCACCAACAAAAGCTGGTCCAATAAACGATATCGCCTCACCCATCTTGTCTCTGGAATGGAGAACAGCCACCATTACCAAAGCACCTGTAAAGTTATACCACAGAACAGTGCATTGCTGACTAGAAGAGCTGCAGGGAGAAGGATGGTCTGTGGCCAACGCGGCGTCCGCATTTTCTAAATGGCACGTGGTGAAATGAATGAGAAAAGAAAAACTTGGCACCATTTTTCGGTCGAGCCTGATACTTGATGCAAAACGTCGATGTTTCAGATGGCTCATATCTTGGCAAGGCTAAGCAGCATGAACACGAGGCTACAATGCCCGCTGTGTGGCCCGGGCCAGACCAGTGGCTGAAGAAGCTGAAAGTGCTCCAGTGACGCGGAGACGTGTTTAAGCTACATCTGATCATGTGCAGCGGAGGGCGGAATGAGGAGCTGTTGGAACCGGTTCGCTTCTCTTTGACATCATGGCTCGCTGGAATGAATAGAAAAGATTGTTCACCTGCCACTTCAATATTGCTCTTGAACATTGTTCAAGAAAGGGAAAAGGCGGCGGGAAAGGGGGGAGACAGCACACGCCGTGACTAGTCCAGGAATTATTTCAGTGCTGAGAGGGTTTCTACAATGATCGCCTTGTGGCTTTTATTTATTTATTTGACTAACCCAAGTAAGATGACAGCAGGGCGGGGGGAGGCAGGAGAATCGCAAGTGGGATGAATACAGAAGCTGGCTGAAGATCTGACGTCTCTTGCTAGTGTCTGGCTTTGGGCCCGATCCTGCTCCCTGGCAAAGACCCTATTTATTTCAGTGGTAGCAGGATCAGACCCTCCTTTCTAGCAGTCGTGGTATTGCCTTCTCTATAACCCCACATAGAATCATAGAATATTAGAGTTGGAAGGGACCTCAGGAGGTCATCTAGTCCAACCCCCTGCTCAAAGCATCACATACAACCGTTATTATTTTAAGTACAGCAGAACCTAGACCTCTCCCTTCACTGTGCTGGGCAGTCTGCATCTGCTTAGTAGGAGACAGGCCCAGACCTGAAGAGCTCACACTCTAAAAAGATAAGACAGTCACAGAGGATGGAAGGGGTTACAGAGGCACAAAGAGAGGAAGTGTCATAAAGACGATCAGTGAGAAAGCAGAGTATAAAACCCAAGTCTCCTGAGTCCCACTTCAGCACCCTGACTACGCTGCCTTCAATTATGACAGCTCGCATTTTTATAGTCCTTTAAACATAGTAACTCTTTAATTTTCCCATGCCCCAAATGAGGTAAGGAATGACACTTATGCCCATTTTAAAGATGGAAAAACTGAGACAGAGAGCTGCCTCCTGGAAAGTGCTGAGGTCCAGATCCCCGAAGGTATTGATGTGCCTAACTCCAACTGAAACCGATGGAAGTTAGGCCCCAAAATACCTTTGAGTATTTGGGCCTGAGAACCTCATCTTTATGTAAGGTCCCTGTGCTTCACACTTACTCCACAAGTCCTCCTGTTGATGTCAGCGGGAGTCTTTTGATACTGCCAACCACTTATTTAAGTGATTAAATGTGGATTTAGGTGCCTAAATTTAGGAATTTATTGAAAATGTCAGCCAAGCTTTTCAAACATGGGGCCGGTGGTGCTGCCACCCTACTGGCTTTGGCCCTGCACAGAACTGAGGCAGACAAAGGCAACTTCCCTTGGCTTGTGAATTGCTCTGTGGGTTAGGCAGGAGATAGGTGTCCAGACAGAGGGAGGGAGGCAGCAGCGCACATGCCCCGAGGCGCAAACGGAAGTGTCTAGGGCCTTTTGCTGCCAAAACGTAGGCACTGAGTGAATTTAGACACCTACAGGGTTCAGCGGGAGTTTTGTGAATGGCAGAGTGGCCTAAAACTGGGATTTAGGCACCTGAGTCTGGGGTTTCGGCTCTTAGTTCTTTCGTGAACCTAGTCCTACGTGACTTGCACAACGTCACCCAGGACACGTGTGTCAGAGCAGAGACCTGAACCCAGCTATCCCAAGTGGGTGCCACTGGACCATCTTTCCTCTCACTTCTTCAGCCTTCCCTTTACTAATGTAATCAAATAACAATAATACCTAGTTCATCTGTAGTGCTTAGAGCTAGCAGATCTCAAAGCACTCATAAACACCCAGAACAGCGTACCTATAATATTATTAATCAAACAATCCCCAGACAATTGTCTGCAGGGGAGAGGAAGAATGAGCCAGATGCTAGCCATGTCACTACACACAGGAAGATGCTCAGACGTTACAGTCGTGAGGGGGGGTATAAAGAATTTGACTAAAGAAGTTATGTAAATGGCGGCTCATGAGTCAATGATGGCTGTTGCGTTGTATTTCCACTGCTTATCAGGCCATTTATAAAGCCATCACATAAATCTGAAAAGTTATTTGTTTCCATGTTAACAAATATATTGTCTGCTTTATAATAATGTGATAACCGCTCAGCAAGGATGACTTAAGACTCTTGGCTCCGCCTACTGCTGCACAACTACCCCTGAGTGGGCAGTTATCACATTACAACCCCACACCCTAGAGTGCCTTATAGGCTTAATTGAGTGCAGTTAATTTTTTACCAGGTACAGTCATTATGGCCTTTCTTTTACTGCAGTGTGTAGCTTGAACTGGCTGACCTTGCATGGAAGACATGTATTTTAATAAGAAAATCTGTTTAATATTAGAGCTTTTTCAATCCCGGAGAAGATTATTTTTAACAGATGAAAAACATGACTTTTAAACCAAAGTTTAATATTTGTAGAAAACAAACTACAGTCGAAAGATATGACTTGAGGGAGGAAAATATACTTAACTTGGGAAACACGAAAATATGTACGTTAAAAATTATATGTAGGTCCATTTGCTTTCATTCCATGGGTGCAATTCTTGTGCATGTCAGCAGGAGTTCCAGATGCAGGCTAAAAGCTGTATGAGAGACATGGGGCCAGATCCTACTCTCAGTTACATGGGTGAATCCTCCTCTGCCGTCAATGACAATTGTGCCGATGTAATTGCAATGAGAATTTGGCCCTTGAGGAGTTAGTTACATTCCAACTTTCAGGATATATATAAAAAAGAGCGAGACTATGCAAATCGAAGCATCAAAGGACAGGAGTGTCCCCTATGCACTGAATTCTGTGCAGAGCAGAAGTGCTATGGCAAAATATTTTACCATGATTAACTGAAAACTGTCACTATCATGAAAACATAATGATATCTGAACAGATTATGCCGTATTCAGTTCACACAAACTGTGGGTAAGTTAGACTCTCAGCTGGTGGAAACTGGCATTGCTCCATTAAGTCAACGGCTCTGTGATGATCTATACCAGCTGAGGCTCTGACCTTAAAGCTTCACATTTTTTGACGTTGGCAATGCTACCTATTTCCCCCTCCCTTTAGTCTCAGAAATGGATGAACTGTTTTTATGAAACTTTCCCAAAAAATTCAGCCGGAGGCAGAGACCCAGCACGGAAAATTAAAACCCGAACAGTCAAAGTTTGGCAAAATTATAAGCAACTGAAAATAGGGTTTATAATGGCAAGTGTGTTCACCAGCCTTAATTATAGGTGGCACTACTGGCTCCAGCTATAATTATGATGAGACAACTTCAGGGAGCCAGGCTTGAGTTAAAAGGTCAGATGCTCACCAGAAACTTCTTGTCCAAACTTCTAGAGACTCCAAAACCAGGATGGAAATCTGAGGAGCAAAAAGCTGCATCTCAAGATTTCAGGGACTTTTCTGTTTCTGGCGGGACCAGTAGTATGGCAGGATCATCCTTTCTTTAGGTATTTTGGCCCTTTAAGCGTCCCATCTTGGCTAGCACCAGAAGTCTGTGAAGATGACGACGTTTTTTTTAATGGAAAGTTAACTGAACGTTTGTGAAGCTCAGAATGAGTTTGGGGATTATGTCCCGTATAAGTTTGAAGTGCAAGTTCAAAAGATTTTTAACTGAGCAGAACTATTTTATTTCATTTCCATCTGTGCTTATTGCTTTTCAGATTAACATAACTGACATTGCTAACACCCTCCTCCCCTGGCCTTATTCACCTTTCGCTCATGGAAATCAGGAACCACTGCGGGGGAAATCAGTGGAGTCACACGCGTCTAGAAGTGGGGTGGACAGATGAGTCAAGGTTCAGCACACCCCTATGAATCAACAGCAGAGACACCAGTGCTTGGAAAAGGATGCACACTGCATGTCAGCGAGTGGAGGGAATGGGGCCATGTGCTGTTTTTACAGATAGGAGCCAAGATGGGCAGGAGTAAATTGGTAGCAGCAGCTATAAGTGCCTTCTTGCTAGTGTGTGGCAGAGTGGCTCAAGCCAGCCAGCCACATGGGGCAGCCGACTCACCCTTTTTTGAAAAGGAGCAGAGGGAGACTCCAGCTGTTGATGGCAGTATACTTGCCGACCAGCTGTTGGGGTGAACATGCCTCTAGCTGACGGACCGCACCCTCGTGAAGCTGTGGCAGTGTGTCACGTCTTTCCTTTGGGTACAAGTTTGGATTCCCTGTTGTTGTGTAGAGAGGGTACTACTGGGAACCTGGGATCATTGCAAGCAGAGGCTACATAGGATGGTCGGGTGCTATTCTGAGACTCACAAGATCTAGGTTATTTCCCATACTCTGACCCAGACTCTGATCTTCCTCCATTCTGTGCCTCTGTTAAATGGGCTAACAATCCTTCACTATAGGGCAGTGTGAAGATACAAATGGCAAGGCACTCAGATACTACAAGAGTGGGGGCCATAGAAGTACCTTAGCTAGATCTATTGATAGGGCTGTTGTGAGGATAACGATGGTGAGATGCTTGGATGCTCCAGTGATAAATGCCACATAGATACCATGCAGTACCTTAGCTGGATACAGACGCTTTTTTCTTCAGATAGTTTAGTCACTCAGCACAGGCTACGTAAACCTAGGTCTGTAGCCCGAAAATTACATTTTTCAAAAGTCTGGCACAGGACCTGTAGCGCTGCAAAGGCAGACAAAAGAGCTGGACTTCTTTTTGTTATTATCTCTGCAAACCAGCCGTAATAAATTATTCCAGCTGAGTGTTTCAGCTTTCATATAGCTTTCTCACAGCTGTTCGGCTTGGCGTACAGGCTGATTCCTTGGGCAATGCTTTGGGAGGTTTCCGCCTAGACACCAGGCCCCTCTTCTTAAGACATTTACACACACACACACACACACAAATGGTCTCTTTTTATTATGCATTTATTTCGTGCCTCTTAACCTGTACAAAGGCTCAAATGTGGACAAAGACCCCAAATGAAGATAATAAAAATCTAACCGTGCAGCAGGCTTAAAATGAGGTGGCATTAACTGATTTAATACAATGAAATGTAATAGTTTGCAAAAATACAACAGCACTGATCCAAGACACTTTGCCAACTGAGCCTCATATTGCAGAAAAGTGACCTTATATACCTTGTCCAGGTGGCTAACCTAAGACATAAAGTAATCAAATGACTTATCCAACTCCCCGCAGCAAGTCACAGAAGGCCAAGACAAGAACCTAGCAGCCTCAGCTTCCGATCATCTGGTTTACACTTACCATGAAATTTGCTGGTAGTTTTAAATTTCCTCAATTCTAATGAGCGCAACGTCCGCACTACACTGTGCCGGCAGGAAATGCCCTCTCGTCGACACAACGTTACTTTTTTTCCATGGGTGGATTTATTAAGTTGATTTACGGCTCAATTGAGCGGGTCTCCACTTCAGCTCAATCAATCCCGATGAATCGATCTGACAGCAGCAGTGAAAACATAGCTTTAGACTGCATTGCGTCTTTTCCTATGCCCAGGATCACCAGCCCCATCAGTCAAAAATGATGAGCCAGACCCCTCAAAATCATCAGATGGGCTTAAAAGTCATGTGAATTAATATATTTTGGGCTCTTTTTATTTGCCTCCTTGGTTTCTGAGCTCTTAGATTACATTCATATCATATTTTCAGGCTTTTCTCTGCAACCATGATGGCTAGAAACTTACTTTTTTTAAAAACAATGAAAGGTGAGATTTTTCAGTTCCTGGAGCAGTGACTTTAAAAAAAAAAAACAATACATATTACAAGCTTCATGATAAAATCATGAGAGATGGCAACACTGTATACCTTACGTTTCAAAAGCCAGTGTTTTGCTCTCATTAATGTACACTATCTTGCATGACATACAATAATACTTGATTTGGATGGGACAGAGAGAGAAATAGCAGTTTTAAATGATACTCTTTTCCCTACAGAGGCACCGTATTATTTATTTCACCTGCAAAATTCTTTGCCAGTTTTCCTCTACTTCTATTGCCTTAGGTAGGGCACTTCAATGGGCTTCGGATCGGGCCCTTGTTCCTTACCCATCTCTGTCACATCTTTGTTAGGAATGACAGGTGTTGCTAAGTAAGCACTGTTTGCTATGCACAAACTTACTCTTCAGCTCTGAGGCTCAGAGCGGTTCATGGGCTGCTTCCTCTAGTGGAAAGATGTAACTGAAGCCTTTGGAGGACAATGGTAGAATGTCACGTGCTTTCAAAGAATAAACCATTTACTATCAGGCACAATGATGTGATTTAGATTAAGGGCAATAACTAAACAAGAAAGAACAAAAGTAATGTTTCCATGAGAGAGCACAGTGTGATTTACATCAGCTGAGGTTCTGACCCTGTAATGCTGAGGTGACTGTTTCACATTTTGGTTATTATCCTCAGTCTCTTTCCTCCTGACTCCCTAAAGCCACCAAGGACGGGCAGGAAAAATATGTTTTTGCTATTGATGAAAAAGGATATTATTTTCTGTAGGCACAGTTTTATAAGAAAAGACTTTTCTCCCATGAGTAATAATAAAAAAATTCTTCACCATTTCCTCATTGATATTATAGCGTCAAGCATGTATCAATGGGACTCCATGGATTCATTAATGGACAACATCTTTACATCATGAAAGTTCCATGGATCAGTTCCAGATTCATGTACAATCCCAGCTACCACAGAGATATAGGCACTGGGCCCAGCTGAGATTTGACTAGGGAAGTTAATTAAGGAAACTAAAAAAAAAAAATCTTCCTTGTTACAACTTTCTGCGTATCAAATAATCCCCCCTACCAGGTTTTTGTGCCTTGTTGAACATAGAAGGCTTTTGCCAGCTGGGAGATAAGTAGCTGATCGACATACGTTCTCGTTACTTGAAAGAATGTTTCTTTGTACAATGAGAGTTCCTAATATGTTGCATGTGGTTTCCATTCGGGGCTTTGTGGGATCTCTTCCAGGAAGTTTCAGGTCATTACCTCAAGCCTTCCTCAGCTGAAAAAGGATTGAGGTAATAACCCACAATATCCTGGAGGAGGAGGGGGAAAAGAAGTTCTATAAAGCACTGAAGACAAGAGAATGAAAATTGCACGCAGGGTAGATAGATGGAATGTGCCCTTTGACCCTCTAGGAAAGGTGTAATAAACCGAGCTGTATTGAAGCAATATGTCAAATTCCAAGATACCGGGTGAGGAGAGCAGTCTGCACAAAATTGAAACCATTGCTTCCTTCACCAACCTGTGAGCCTGATCTGGTGAGAGGCTTGAGACATACCCAGTGCCCTCTGTTCTCATTGGTTCTCACATAACCTCACAGGGAGTCAGTGTCTCACAGGGCCAAGTGCTGATTATGATGTTTCGTGTAGGATAAAGACTGCCTGCTTAACAAGGAGGAGGACAAGAAAGTGCAGTGGGCTAACAAGCGTCTTCGAAAGCTTATGGCATGACCGAGGCGGCTTGCAGGGTAATAAAGATCTTAAGGAATCACTGTAGAGGGAAAAAGGTTCTTAGCTACGGAAGGTCAGATTTAAGTTTAAGTGTACCTTATCCTACTTTTATTTTCAGCTTCAGTTCCTGTCCTTCACTCCATTATGTTCTCCCTTTTCCTCTCTCCCTATTTGATCACTTCTTCCCTGTGACAGAAGTTACCATTTAAATCCACTCAATGTTTTCTGATCACAAGCCAGTTTTCTACTGAACAAGCTATTTGCCCCATACCTGAGCCCAAACTCCCCAGTGCCTGCAGCCCTTTTCAGAGAAGGGAAGGACTGCCTTAGAGCTGAAGAACAAACCAGGGAATCAGACCCGGCTTCTCTCCGCAGCTCTGCCACGGACCATGGGCAAGCCACTTAAAGGGGGATTTTTCAGACGCGCTGAGCAATCACAGCTCTCGTTAACTTCCCCTGTAATAACAGGTGCTCAGCACTTCTGAAAATCAGCGTCTTTACTTGGTCTGTGGCCTAGTTACAAGTAGGTGTTTCATGCAACTTTAACAAAAGACAAGATGAGATATCTTTCTAAAAGATATGCTTTTACTTTCTAAAAGATATGCTTTTACTTCTGGGAGAAGTTGTACAGCCAGGAGGTGTGGAAGAAGGTGCTGGGCTGGATGTTGTGATAACCCCTTCTGGCCCTGGAAACACTGACTCCGTTAATTCTCCTGATCATCCCCTTCCCCTCAGCAAGCTCGTAACACTTGCAGCTCTGCAATAACACAATGATTATAAGCAAATCTCATGCTTCACGGTTTCAGTAGTTCACCCGCAGGGGTCAAGAAGGATTTTGTTTTCCCTGGTGCAAAACTGATCAGATATATCCTGTTATTTTTTTCCTCGGTCTCTGAAGCTTCAGCTGCAGACAGGACATTAGACAAGGTGGACCAATGCTCTGAGGTGAAACAGAGTGTCCTCTTTTTTAGATGCCTGGCTGGTGTGTCTTGCTTCCATGCTCACAGTCTAACTGATCACCAGATTCCGGGTCAGGAAGGAATTTGCCCTCAAGGATTTTGGGGTGAGCTGTTTGTTTGTTTTGCCTTCCTCTGCAGCACGGTACATGGATCGCTTGCTGGGATCATCTGAGTGTATCTCACCTAATCAGTTCCTTGCCACTGCAGGGGCCTCGGACATTGGCAGCACCTCAGTCTCTCCTGTTTAGTCTCCTGAGAATTGAAATGCCTTAGTTCAGCTCAAGTGACTGGGCTCAATACAGGGGAACTTGGGTGCTATTTAACGGCTTGTGACATATAAATCAGATTAGAAGGTCTAATTGTCATGTCTGGATTTAAACTCTATGAAAGTTCCTGCTGTGGTGTAGGACGCTCTAAGGACTGTGGGGACTGCAGCCTGAAGGGCTGGAATATTCTGTGAGGCAGATTTCAAAAGGCTCGCCAAGGTAGCTGGAATTGCACAAAAGCCGGTTTTACTACAGGCCCGCTGGGCAGCTGCTTAGGATGGCAGATTTGGCCCAGCCGCCCCTTGCTCATGACAGAGGAGATGCTGGGCTAAACCTGAGCAGTGCCGGGACCCCATGCGCCAGGTCACAATGCCACTCACTCAGATTTGGCGTGGCTGCCCCTTCATCATGAGAGAGGGACAGCAGGGCCCTGTCTGAATGACACGGGGCGCAGCTCACTGAACTGTTGCCTAGGCGACAGATTGTGTTGAGCGGCCTCTGGAATTGCAGCCTGTCCCTAAAAAGAAATCAGGGGTGGATGTAGTGTGTAAACAATGACCCTCTCACTGTGCTATTATTTTGTTGTTACTTTATTTTCTTGTTGTTGGTCTGAGCCAACTAACATTATGGCAGGTAAATGAGACGGCACGGTCGGCTGATTGGATTTAGAGGGACATCACAAGAACTCTTAGAGTTTTTACAGTTCTACCATAAGTTACTGAGCTCAATACTCTTCACTTACGTTCAGTAAAGCTGCAAATCTCCAATTTGCTTCAAAGGGGTCAGGATTTAACCCTATGAATCTACAAACATATTTGCAAAACCAACCAGTGATATTGGGTGCCCACGTTGAGGTACTTTAAAGGGACCTTATTTTCAGAAAGTGCCGAGGGCCCAGCCTCTGAAAATTAGGCCCTTTTAAAGGTCCCAAAACAGAGGCACCCACAATCCCCAGCCACCTTTGAAAATTCTTGCCACTCGCAGTGAAGAATAAGCAGACATACTTGGTTGTAGCCTATGGCAAACACCTCTGCTGCTCAGACTACTGAGGCACTGTGGACAGTGGGCTAGGCTGTGGCTTTTAAACCACAGTAAGGGGCGGTGTGGAGCTACCCCATCCCAGGAAGAGCACTGGAGAGATGGTGCCTCAGAGCAGTTGTGCACGAGCAATCTGCTGCATCCACTAGGAGGTTCAAAATTGCACCGGCTTTAGCCGCCAGCATGGACTTTGGTGCTACAAAGCTGCCTCTCCCTTCTCCACCCAGTCCAGTGCAAGGTCAGAGAATCTGTCCCAATAATGAACACATTTTATAAACCTCTCAAAGTGACCTAAAGTAGCTTTTCCATGCCTAATATTGTTATTTTAAGGACCAACATTTCAGGACCTTCCAGGACTAGAAACAAGAGCTATGTATATCATTGGAAAGCTGGGAACCTTCCCTTTCCATTGGTTAAACCATCCCTTTCTAGCTCAGATGTGCCACAAGATTTTGGGCCTTAAACCTCTCAGTATTGCCAATCCCAGGCATTCAAAAATCGTGAGTCAGGCCCCCAAAATCAAGAGACTGGTTTAAAAAAATCAAGAGATTTTTTTAAAATAATAAATGCCGGGTTCTTTTTCCTTGCTTCTGGTGCCTGAGCCTTTAAGATACACTCGCTTCACATTTTAAAGCTTGTCTCTGTAGCCATGAAGGTTAGACTTATTTTTATTTTTTAAATGACAGCTGGGATTTCATGCAATCTCTTTAATCCAGCAGCTGCAGTGGCGTGGCATGACATTTTTAGTATGGCATGCAATTCTACACTTGCATGCAAGGCGTGGCCTCGCACATACAGTGCATGCGAGGTCATGATCTGGGGAAGATGCCATTTTATTCTACCAAATGGTGTCTTCCATGCGCGTTTGGAGACTGGACAGAATCATCCCGTGGGCACAGCTGGCCGTGGGGCATGCAACGTGTGCATTGCATATGTAGCTGACATACCCCTGAGCAGCTGGGGCTTCAAGAAAAACACTAAATATCATGATACTTGCAATAAAATTAAGGGAATTGATAGTGTTGGGTCCTGGAGTGAATATTGACCCTCTCACGCCGAAGAACAGTGTAGTTTTGAGGGGAAGTTCCACATTTTGGGGGTAAAGGAACTTTTCTGCTGTGTGCCATATGTGAGTAAATATGCATACATTCTGGGTGTCAGGAGCATCTGTATAATATTACTCAATTCCACATCTATTGGACTAACATCCAGCAACAGAAACCCTCCAAAAAACCTGCAAATGCAATGGTTTTGGCTACACAGATTCATAGACTTTAAGGCCAGAAGGGACCATTACATCATTTACCCTGACCTCCCATAGAACACAGGCCATACATTTTACCCAGTTACATCTGCACTGAGCCCAATAACTTGTGTTCGGCTAAAGCATATCTGCCAGAAAGACATCCAGTCTTGATCTGAAAATAGCAAGAGACGGAGAATCCACCACTACCCTTGGTGGTTTGTTCCAACGGTTAATCACCCTGACTGTTAAAAATGTGCGCCTTACTTCTCATTTGAGTTTGTCTAGCTTCAGCTTCCAGCCATTGATTCTTGTTAGGCTTTTGTCTGCTAGGTTACAGAGCTCTTTAGTACCTGTTATTGTCTCCCTGTAAAGACACCTCTCATTCACTTATTTTTGATGAATTAAAGATTGAGTGCTTTAAGTTTCTCCTTACAAGGGATTTTCTCCAGCCCCCACATCATTTTTGAGGGTCTTTTCTGCCCCACTGCCAATTTTTCAACATGGTTTTGAAAATGTGGAAACCAGAACTGGACACACTATTCCAGTATTGGTCTCACCAATACCGTATACAGAAGTAAATTCACCTCCCTACTCACTACTCCCCTGTTAATATATTCAAAGATTGCTTTAGCCCTTTTTACCACAACATCGCACTGTGAGCTCATGTTCGGTTGCTTGTCCCTTACAACCCCTAAATCCCTTTCAGAGTCAGCAGTGATTTTATACTTACCTCTAGGTCATTGATGAAAATGTTGAATAGCATTGGGCCTAATACTGATCCTTGCAGAACGCCACTAGAAATAATCCATTTGATCATTATTCCCCGGTAACAACCACTTTTTGAGATTTGTCAATTAGCTAGTTTTTGGTGGATTTAATGTGTGTTCTATTGAAATTGCATAGCATTAATTTTAAAATCAGAATGACATATGGTGTTAAGTCAAATGACTTAAAAAAGTCTCGGTGCATTACATCTTCTCCATTAACGTTATCAACCAAACTTGCAATCTCATCAAAGAATGAAATCAGACTTGTTTGGCATGATCTATTTTCCATAAAACTGTGTTGACTGACATTGAGTTTCAGTTCTTTATCAACTGAATCTTGTATCAGCTTTTCCACTATTTTTCCCAGGACTGATCTCAGGTTAACCAGTCATAGTTATCTGGGTCATCCCACTTGCCTTTTCTGAACACTGGCACAACATTAGCACTCTTCCAGTCTTCTGGAATTTCCCCAGTATTGCAAGATTTATTAAAAAATAAAATCAGTGATCCAGAGACCTTATCCGCCTCCTCTTTTAGGATTCTTGGTGCAAGTTATTTAAAAATGATTATCCCTAGTGGCATCCTCCTTAGTTATTAAAAGACAATAAAATACTTCATAGTCTTCCTATGATACAAGTACATTATCCTGCTTTTTTCCATATACGGAACAGAAATCTTTATTTAACACCTTTGCATTTTCTGCATCATTATTAACAGTTTTACCTTTTTCCATGTAATAATGGGCCTATATCATTGCTAGGATTTCTTTTGACCCAAACATACTTTAAAAAATAACCATCCTTCTTATTGTCCTTGGCCATGCTGGCCCTGGATGTTCACATGTTGTATTTAGCTTCCCTTATCAATTTTCTACATGTCATAACTTTTAATTTATAGCAGTTATTATATATTTCTCCTTTTTCTCATTTATTATATATTACTTTTTTTTATTTCTGATTGCTGACTTCACTTTGCCACTGAACCAGGATGGGTTTTAGCATAAGTTGTGGAATCATGACTTTTTGGCCATCTAATAAACTCTTCTTAAAGAGCTGCCATTTTTATTCACATTTTTCTAAATTTTTCCTTCCAATCTTTAGTTCATAATTTCCCTGTGCTTTGGGAAATTGGCCTTTTTAAAACACCAAGTAAGTGTGAGTTTGTGTGTGTGTGTATATACATACATGATCATTGGTCACTGGACAAGCAAATTCCAGTCCGATGACTTAAGATGTAGCCTCACCTGGATCACATTACAATGGTCCACTCAGAGTGAGAAAGGCATGGAGAGATGTGGAGAAGTCTGAATCTAGAAAAAAAGGTCACAATTATTTTCTTGCCAAGTGGAGCAGTATTAAATACTCTTGGCGGTGGCTACTCCCTGTGACCTGGAGTAGAGGTGGAGTCTCAGTCCACTAGCTTTTATCCATTCCCTCATCTCTACTAGCCACATGCTAAGTGCTTGACCACACCAATGGGTATCAGATGAGACAGATAGCAAAGCTGTTCAGTGTCCTTTGAAGCCACTGCAATTTGTACCTCCTCATTAAGTTGCCTCATGGCCCCATCACACAGAGAAAAGGAGGGGTGGCAGAATGGAACCCTGCAGACCCCCACATGAGTGAGTCTTTGGAACAGAAGTGCAATTGCTCCCTACTGCTTTCTGGGAGCTCCCAAAGGGAAAGGAATGAGACACACAAGAGAAACTCAGCTTATCACTGCTAGAGTCTCCAGGCCAGCTAACACAGGACAATCAATTACATCAAAGACCTCTACATGGATAATAATTTCCCCCCCTCCATTTTCCAATGACCTGTGCTGCTGCCAGGTTTAAAAGAAATCACCACAAATGTTCACTCTATCTTCCATCACCTGGAGATCTTCAGACAACCCAACCAAGACTAAAAAACCAAACTAACTGGAGTCAAAGACCCCCGAGAACTCCAGATACGGTGGGAGTTGCCTCACTACAACCTTCTCGGTTGTCTCCCCATCAAAAAGGAAGCTTTGAGACTCGGCGATAGTTGGAGAGAAAGTGTTGGCATAAAGAGGTGGCTTATTGAGTGAGAAAGTCCTTATGCAAGGAGGCATTGGCAGTTCCACTCCAGTACAGGCTCCACAAGCTCCCCACTGGCCTTCCCCTGCTAAGAGGGGTACAGATCTGACTCACATCCTTCACATCCCCTAGCCCCTAAAGAACCTCCGCAGGGAACGTTAGCTGAAACGCAAGCAGAGGAGACATGAGGGCCAGAGCAGAGCTCAGCATGACTGGAGACGGGAGATATGGTGGGTTTTCTATCCCCCCCCCCCCCAATCCTGGAGAGTCAGTCAACACACAAGCTAGAGCAGTCTCAGGGTTGGCCAATAAAAATCCTTACGGGGCTTTGGCCTATCCCTTCCAATGCTGGAGACACTGCCTATGCCCACCCTGTGCCAGCTTGGGGATGTCTACACTCGTGCTTCCCAGAGCAGGGAGACAGACACATGCTAGCTTGAAACAGCCATGTAGCCTGGGGTAACCATCCAAGTAAACACCCAGGGGGTCCCAGCGGGTTTGAGGCCTGTGCTGCCGCCCATACTACCCCCGGTTACAGTATTATTTTTAGTGCAGTAGCTCGAACAGCATGAGTGCGTCTGTCCAGACTAAGCAGGGAACCCTGCTACCAGCTGCCGTGTAGATGTGCCCTGTGCAGAGAAAATCCTCAGCTCCTGCTGTAAGGCAGTTCTAAGACTTCTTAACACATGTGTTTTCTTCAATCCTTTGTCTAGTCCAGCATTATTTTTCTTTGGCATCCATTTCTGTTCTCTCTCTCTCGTGTATCCCTTTATTTATTCATCATATTATCCTTTGAACTTGCTTCTGCTTATTTTCAGAGGGCTCCCAATTCTCCTTCCTATGCTAATCTTCCCCTTCCCTTCAGGCCCAACACGGCCTCTGTTGCCCTTTAATGCTGGTTAGACTTATGATGACGAATTTTAATTGCTGTCTCTCCCAACTGTGCCTGCTCTTCTGCAGTAAAATTCTCCGTACGTTCTAGGATTCCAATCAAAATGCCTCTGGGTGTTTTACATTCCCTCAGAGTCAGTTGAGCTGATGGCAACAACTTTCAGTGTTGCCTCCTTCAGTATTTCACTTTGCAAATATGCTTTGCAAATCTGGCAATTCCACTTGATCCTCAACGTCCCTCATCTTCAGACCTTCTGCTTTGCTTCTATCCACAGATTAAGTCCAGAACACCTGGTGACTATGTGGACTGTTAAATAAACTCCACTCCCTTTCCATGTCTTGACACTCCTTCTAGCAATAGCGATCCGTCTGCCTATCCCCCTGTTAGTTTTTAATCCCAATCAATATGAGTAACTCAACCCCTCCCACATACACACACCTCCTCCACTCTATCTTGTGATCTAAATTCAGCCTTCGTAGAAAACTATTTGCTCAGAAAAACTTGCGATGGGCCATAAAACATCACGTTGGGCACTTCTGGAGTCCCTTCGGCCCAAGTACATGGCAGATGTTAATAAATTAAAGCTTCACTATGTTCCCATCTGCTTAAATGATTTAGCTTTTGCCGCAGTACCCTCAGCAGTGCTAAAGCACTGTAAATGGAGACGTCAGTGTGCTGTGGCAACTGCCGCACAAGAACTCTTCGAAGCAGCCTTTATAATTATTCATTACATATTTATACTGCTGTGGAACCTAAAAGTACCTGTTAGGATCGTGGCTCCATTGTACCGGCTGCCAGACAAATGCAGGGCCTGAGCCAATGCCTCCTGACGTCAACGGGAGTCCTGCCATCCATTTCTGCAGGTTACGACTCAGACCCTAAAATGCACAAGCACAGATGAAGGGCGGGGGAAAGGGACATAACATACAGGTTAATGAGCAGGATGATCAGCACTTGGTCTCGACAGCTGCATGCTGGGAGAGGTTTAATGGAGGCAAGGGAGTAGGAAAAAGAAAGGAAGGGGGAAAGAGAGACAAAGTGAGAGGGGGCATTTAGGAGTTGGAGGGAAAGGAGAGGAAACTAATGGTGAGAAGCTAGGAGGGCGGGCAGTCTAAAGAAAGAGAGGACTTTATTTCTTTGCTACAATCAGCGGTTGGCATGTTTGCATTGCCCAAGGCACAGAGGCTGCTTTTACACACACTGAGCATTTTCCTCAAGTTGTCCCTCCATGGCTCTCACACCAATGCAGGAACAGTAGGAGCGCTCGGGCAGACTGGCTGCTAGTTAGTTTTTAAAACCCACATGTCATCCGGATGTGCTCCAGGCAAGAGAATAAAACTGCCAGCAGCCAGTTTGCAGTCAATGAACACAGGGTCAGAGATGTTAAAGGTCAGATGTTCAAAAGGGTCCTGTACCTATATGGGAGCTGAAGAGGTGGACAGACTTTCAGAAGAGCTAAGCACTATTTCCGTGAGAAGATCTGGCCGTGCGTGTCACAATGGGAGCTGATCTGAAAATCTAAACCTTTTTTGGCTGCCTAAATGGAACTGAATTCTTTTGAACATTTGCCCCGGACTGTGGGTGAAGATCTGGCCCTCTGGGACTTCCAGAGCTGGGCAAATTCCACAAAACTTTCCCCCGGAGTAGATGCTCAGATTGAACAGTATAGTTGCTTCACACGCCCTCATGCCCCTCTTGTGCATTTGTTTTCCACTGCTGTTCAAACAGCTGACTTTTACTTGTCCGAATGCTTTCAGAGAGCAAGTGTGTGCGCTAAGCTCTCACGTTCAAGCATTGGCACCAGTATTGAAGAATGATCTTGCTACTGCAAAGTATCATATGGTGCTTGAGTATGTGTTTCCCTCCAATTCAGCTGGCTTACTAAACCGAGTCGCCTTAATGGTTATGTGTCAAGTGAAATCTCAAGAATATTTTGTGAAAAACAAGGGGAGGGGATGTGTGCGCTAAGTGAAGGGTACTTAGACTAATACTGTGCCCTTAGCTTACCCATGGTAACAAATTAGCCCTCCTAAAGAACCCAATCCGATACCCACTTACGTGGTCCTTTGGGAAACTGGATCAGACCCAAGCCCTTATTATAGAAGGTAAGTAGTATTATCCCAAATGAGGAAATGGAGCCATAGGTCCAGGGCCTGCTTCCACACCTGGTTTACCCCAATGTAACTCCACTGATCTCAGCTGACTTCATCCTCAGCAAGATCTATAGCAGTTAAGTGACTGGTCTGAGGCCGCAGAAGATACCAATGGGTTAAGCATTCAGGAGCGCCTGGCTGACAGACCACACAGCCACAACTCTTCATGCCCGTCACTTCACGGGTTAGCTCATCACCACAAGGGACCAGGGAGAAGACACTTCCCCGCAACTGGCTGGGTGTATTCTAAGAACGTAGCATCATGCTCTAAACCATCAGCTATCAGCCATTGGGCGAGATGGCTGGACAAATGGTACAATCCGCTATGGAAAAAGCCTGTATGCCTGAGACAGTCTCACAAAACCAGAAGTGCAAGGGCCTCGAGTGGATGTGTAATTTTAAGCAAACATTCTCCTTGCTGATCTGACCTCCTATATGAGTGATGTCAACCTTGGCTGCGTATTTAGCAGTGGATCTTGCAGGGAATGGGATTTCTGCTGTGAAATTACTGCAAATTACGCCACAGGTATCAACACTGTAAATAAAAGATCCAAAGCAACAAACACGGGGGCAAATTTTGCCTGTGGCACCTGAAACATCAGACTTCAATCTCTTCTCCAAACTAAAACGCCCATCCATGACAAATCCAAATGAAACAGAGGAATTTCTCTAATCCTTTGCAAAAATACATTCACCATTCCTTTGCAGCACCGTTTGGATAATTCACCCTACATCTTGTTCATCTGTCACCTCACAAGCTTGGAAAGGGGGGGGGGGGGGAAGGTTGTGTGTGTGTTTTCATCACTGGTCTGTATGTGTGTATATATACATAAAAAGGGAGGCCCAGATTTTGGCAGGAGTCCCTGACTGGAATGAATATAAAACTTTGTTTTATTTAAGTGACCTGGTTGTGAGGGAGAGAGAAGGGAAACAAATAAAGATAGTTAAAAAAGTGAGTGTGAAAGAAATACTCAAGGGAGGCAAATAAAGGACTTTTTTATTGCTAATAACACATGTTCTGGCATGTGCTTTGCACATTGTTAACCTACCTTGAAACCGGTAGAGGTTGGTTTTTTTTTTTTTTTTTAATCTTTCTTCTGCATATTGAGTTATTACAGTTGAAATATGAAAAAAATTGCTTTAAAAATCTCTTTTACAGTTTGCTTGGAAACCCTGAAGGATGATGGGTGATTTCATTCCTCGTCCTGGCTATATTAATAAATCTCCCCGATGGGTCAGGTCGGCTGCATACACGTGGCTGCCTGGGCAACGGGATTATACTAATAGGATGGATGGTTTCAGCAGCTGTCGTATTGATGGTTGCTGCTCATTTCACCTGACTGGTTCTGGTCTCAGAAACCAAATAGGACGGAATTTTATGGAAGTGAGGGAATAAAACTGCAAGGGAATAGAGAGCAGAGGTCAGATGCATTCTGGCAGGAACAATCCTGCTTGCTTTTACCAACAAGTAGCAGGTAAGGCCCCCATTCAGGAAAGCATCTCTATTCCAGAATGCACTTAAGCACATACGTAAGTAGGCTCCTAAACAGGGATGGACTTAAGCAATGCTTAAGGGCCTCCCTGGTACAGGGTCTTAAATATTTGCATCTCACTGCCACCCAGGATTTAATCTGCGGGGTGTTTTGGGATGCAGTTCTGCGCCTGAAGTGCAAACAGCTGAGTGTTTGCACTCACAGACAAACAACTGAGTGCAAAACAGGCCAAGGCTGGCTGTAACCCTGGGTAACTCTTCAATTTGCAAGAACAGTGGCAAGATGGCCCTGGAATACTGAAATTCATTTGTCGTGCAGAGCGCCTGCCTTTAAAAAAAGGCATTCCTTCCTGCAGGGCCGTGCAGTACTAGGGCGCCAGGGCTGCGATGGTATGGGACTGAGCAGTCTGGGACTGAGCGCTAGAAAATCTGCCCTATAGCTGCTTTTCTTTTAAATTCAGGTGTGACTGTGAAACTAAGGGGATCCCTAGTCTCTGCCAGAGGCAGATATAATGCAGCAATTCACACAGACCAGCCACTCCTATGTTTCCCGCTTTCTCCCCAGTCCCAGATGGAACATCAATTCCATGTAAATTTCCCCAACGTACTTCTGTCAATGCACCCCTGAGTTGGCTAAGATGAGGCAAACCAATCTGGAGCAGAGTTGTTGTATTATCTTCTCAGCTGGAAACAAATGTGTTGAAACACACGGAGAAAAACTGTTCTTATGGCATTTGCAGAACAACTAGAAAGCTCATGAAAAAGCCAGTTCTTGGAGATTTACAGCCCTGTTTTGCAGACCCCAAGAGGCTTGTATTTCTGACTCAGAACAAAATGGTTCAGATAGGTATGCAAAGTTTTTGGTGCTTCCCTGCATCACACCAAGTCTCTAAATCTTTTGAGCTTCACTCACCACTAGACCCAACTTGAAATCCATTGCCAGTTATTCCAGGCAGTGGCGTCCCAATGAAATGAAGCTACTGAACTAAGATGATGGTTTTGTGATGTCAAACAATTCCCTTGCCAACTCACCCACCAATTCTTCTGTGTTCTTCTGTGAGGTTACCAACAACAGACAATCCCACAGGGCCTTTCACCCCCCAGTGCTTGACAAACACTGCAAACTGCATATTACAAGTGTCAAATGAAGTCAATGCAAAATGAAAATTGCACAGTCGGAAATCCCAGTTTCCTGAGGCCAGGTTGTGGCTCTGCATCGCTTCTGGAGGCACAAATCACCCAAAGGGAAAGTGGCTAAGGGGGAGGTGATCCAGCCAGCAATGCTAGCCGGGTGCACGTGTCTCCCCAGTTGTATACCTCAGGTTTCTGGGATTCCTTGTGAATGCTGACATTTATTTATTAATTGGCAGTTGCAGGTTGAGAAAGGAATACTAGCACACGACACAGATGAGCATGTGGGCCAGCGAGGTTAATGAAGCCATGCCAACAGTGGGTGCTAGGGAAACGGGCCGCAACCCAGTAAGTCGTGCTGGAGGAGAACTGTGCAAACTTTTGGCAAATAAACTCTTACATCAGCCCTGGTTTGCTACCCAGCTGTCTGCCTGGGCCAACCATTGCAGTCCCCACCCCAGTCATTCCCCAGGTGCGCTGGTGAAGCATTTGTGATTTCAAAAACCAGCTGGGGCTTGGCAGATTCCTCCAAGTTCTGCTTTGGCTTTGTGGATTCATTCAAGCCTGAAACTCAGCACGAAATTCAGTGGGTGTGAAACCTCCCCTGAAACAAACTTCCACAAGGTCCAGACAGACCTGACCCACTGAACTTTGCCCAGCTCCAGTCTGCAGTTTGCTCATATTGTCTGAATGATAGCACAGCACCTGATGACACCGGGCTGGGGCACTGATCCACTACTGACTCACCAACACCCAGAATTTTCCCATGGGGTCTCCATTCAGGTACCGACCCAGTTTAGCTGCAAAGGTCACATCCCTAGCTGTAATAGCTGCAGTCATGTGCTTCACTGCATGCATCTTCTGGGAAGGATCTGATCTTGCATGGTGAAGTCCTATCTCAGAAAAGTCCCTCAGACAAGAGGCAGGCAGAAGTATTATTTCAAATGTGTCACATGTCCTGCCATGGGACAGGTTAATCATGAGCTCAATGAAGATAACGATGTTCGTTTGGTCGAAGCAAAGCCATTCACCAGTGCGGGACATTTCACCCCTCTTCCTCATCCCGAACTTGGTCATTTGTTCAGGTGCTAGGATGATTGCTCATGGCATTCTGCCCACTGAGCTGTTTGCAAGCTACCATCTGGAGTGGAGAGAGTCAGACAGGATCATTACTCTCCATCGCCCCAGGGGCTGGATGCAATGCATCTGAGGGTTGTGATGGGGTGGCCTTCGTGCTCCCCTGGGCCGAGTGCTTTTTCACTGTGGTAGGCACAAAATGGCCACCCATGACTCCCACCAGTCTCAAGATGGCGGCCGTCTCTCTTCGGACCAGTCTTCCCTCAGGTCTTCGCAGGCTGAGTAGTGCCCTTGGGACCTTGGGTTCTAAGGTTTGGGATAGGGGGGTGTCCGAGCCCTCCCTCTCCTTCGGATACCAGCCCAGAGGCCCTGGCTGACAGCAGTGGCTGGCTGCTGCTCTAAGGAAATGCGCAAGTCTTTTCTCTGGGCTGCTTCCCTACCCTGGACCCCGTCGGGGCTAAGTGGCCACTCCACCGGGGAAGCCCCCTGCTTTCCTCTGGCTTCTGCCCCTCACTGTTCTCGCTCGCTCGCTCCTGCTCCTGCTCCTGCTCCTGCTCCTAACTCCAAGAGCACACTGCCTGGCTGGCAGGGAGCTCATATCTGCTCCCAGGCAGTGCTTAATGGGTCTCAGCTGGCTCTGGCCTCAGCTGACCCTAATTGGTCCCAGCTGGCTCTGGCCTCAGCTGACCCTGATTAGCCTGGAGGAAGCCTTGGGCAGCTGCTAGGGGAACAGGCCCTTGATCATTCTTGGGCTAACGTAGCGCCCTTCTACCACCTTCCAGTAGCCCCTGTCACAGGGTGCTGTGGGAGTTGGCTGATGTGATTGCAGAACCATTGGCCATTATCTTTGAAAACTCATGGCGACTGAGAGAGGGTCCCAGATAACTGGAAAAAGGCAAATATAGTGCCTGTCTTCAAAAAAGGGAAGGAGGAGGATCTGGGGAACTACAGACTGGTCAGCCTGACCTCATCCCCGGAAAAATCATGGAGCAGGTCCACAAGGAATCCATTTTGAAGCACTTGGAAGATAGGAAGGTGATCAGGAACAGTCAGCATGGATTCACCAAGAGCAAGTCATGCCTGACCAACCTGATTGCTTCCTATGATGAGATGATGGACTCTGTGGATGTGGGGAAAGCGATTTGACAAAATATATCTTGACCTTAGCAATACTTTTGATACTGTCTTCCACAGTATTCTTGCTAGAAAGTTAAAGAAGTATGGACTGGATGAATGGACTTTAAGGTGGATAGAGAGCTGACTGGATCATCAGGCTCAACAGGTAGTGATCAATGGCTCGATATCTAGCTCGCAGTCGGTATCAAGAAGAGTGCCCCAAGCCTTGGTCTTTGGGCTGGTTTTGTTCAACATCTCCATTAATGATCTGGAGGATGGGGTGGATTGCACCCTCAGCAAGTTTGCAGATTACACTAAGTTGCGGGGAGTGGCAGATATGCTGGAGTGTAGGGATAGGATACAGAGTGACCTAGACAAATTGGAGGATTGGGCCAAAGAAATCTAATGAGGTTCAACAAGAACAAGTTCAGAATCCTGCACTTAGGACAGAAGAATCCCATGCACAGCTACAGAATGGGGACCAATTGCCTAGGCAGCAGTTCTGCAGAAAAGGACCTGAAGGTTACAGTGGACAAGAAACGATACAAGTCAACAGTGTGCCTATGTTGCCAAGAAGGCTAACGGCATATTGGGCTGCATTAGTAGGTGCATTGTCAGCAGATCAAGGCAAATGATTATTCCCCTCTATTCGGCATTGGTGAGGCCACATCTGGAGTAGTGTGTCCAGTTTAGGACCCCCCACTACAGGAAGGATGTGGACAAATTGGAGAAAGTCCAGTGGAGGGCAACGAAAATGATTGGGGGCTGAGGCACTTGACTTACGAGGAGAGGCTGAGGGAACTAGGCTTATTTAGTCTGCAGAAAGAAGAGTAAGGGGGGATTTGATAGCAGCCTTTAACTACCTGAAAGGGGGTACCAAAGAGGGGGAAGCTAGTCTGTTCTCGATGGTGGCAGATGACAGAACAAGGAGCAATGGTCTCAAGGTGCAGTGAGGGAGGTCTCAGTTGGATATCAGGAAAAAGTTTTTCCCTAGGCGGGTGGTGAAGCACTGGAATGGGTTACCTAGGGAGGTGGTGGAATCTCCATCCTTAGAGGTTTTTAAGGCCCAGCTTGACAAATCCCTGGCTGGGATGATTTAGTTGGGGTTGGTCCATCTTTGAGCAGGAGGTTGGATTAGATGACCTCCTGAGGTACTTTCCAACCCTAATTTTCTATGATTCTAGGATTGTTCATTGAACTCGGCAAGATAAAGCAGCCACAATCAAAATCGATGGACAAATCTCAGCCCTAGTTTGTCTGGTTGGCTGGGAGTCAGAAGCCCCATGGAGGTAGCAGAGCTACCGTATTACTATGTCTTAGCTTTTGCCTTCCAGTCAGAAGGAGACAAAACACAGGCTCCTAAAGCTGACAGCGAGCCAGAGTGCTGCTTCTTCAACTCTTGGAAACATTCGCTCTTAAAGTGAAAGCCAGAAATGGGCATGAGATGCAGCATATGAACCCTAAAGCTTGGGTGGGTTCAGGTACAGGATTATTGTTTGACCCATCAGAGAGCTATAGGCCAGCCACAACATTCAGATTCAAGTTGAGAGCTGAACTTCCTCCACACTCAGGGATATTCACATGCGGGGCAGTCTGATTTGGGCCCATCTTGCATAAAATACTGGAGTTTTCCTGGTTTAATGGTCTAGTGGCTAAGGCATTGGACTGAGACTCAGGAGGCTGGGATTCACTGTCCAGCTCAGTTCCTGGTTTCCAGTGTGACCTTTGGGCATGTCACTCAATCTGCCTGTGCCTCAGTTCCCCATCTGTAAAGTGGGACAGTGTCAAGTGGGACCCTAACCCACAGGGGATTTGCTTAGGATAAAATCCATGAATGATGGGGAGGCAATAGTGCTACATCGTTACAGGACTGGACTGAGACCTGGGTTCTATTTCTGGGTGGCCTGGGCCAGTCACTTTACCCCTATGTTCCTTGGTTTTCCCATCCATAAAATGGGGGTAATGATACCAACCTCCTTTGTAAAGTGTAAAATTAAGATGTATGGAGAGAAAGCAATCTTTAAGAGCTAGGTATTATTAATTATTATTATTAAGGAACTTGCCCAAAGCTGCAGAGTATATCAGTGTCAGAGCTAGGGTTAGCATACAGGAGTCCCTGACTCCCAGTCTGATGCTTAGTAGACTAAATCATGCTGCTTCCATCATGGTTTTGCTCATAGTCTGGTCTGAAAAGTAGATAGTAGATCAGCATTTGGTGCTAACGCCGATCCCTACTCTCTACCAGTAACGTGTCATCCTCTGTTCTCTGGTCTCCACTAGTGAGGGGTTCCCCCTGGAGAGAGGATTAGCTCTGTCTAGTTCAGATAAGGCAGTGAAAAGTTTGGCTGCTTATACAGACAGTTAGATACCATGTGTAAAATCTCCCTCTGGGTGGTGGCGGTGTTTTTGATTCCAACCCAGTCCGGAACTAGGGAGTTTAGAAAAATGGGGTGGAGACCCTTATCTGAATGGTGTGTGATCTTCAGAAAAGATTCCAAGTGAAAGCATCGGTCAGTAATTACTATAGCAAAGCTGAGTCACCCAGGACCAGTTGCTGACCATGGGCATTCTTTGTAAATGTGCATCTTGGATGAGGCATCCCGATCTTCCTGCCCCAACTGTAACTCAGGATGGCTGAATTATTGGCCATCGCCTCTGCCTTCCCCAGCTAATGGTAGGTAACTGAGACAGACAAAAACTCTTCCAACAATCTATAGTGAAGATGCCAGAGAAAGTGAAACTGAATATGAAGAGGATTCTGACTATAACCTAATTCTCCACAGGGACATTAACTCAGCTCACAGACCACAATATCTTTTATATGCTGGTGACACTCCATTGTATTTCTCCTTTCCTTCCTTTTCCCTGTGTATCCATAACCCTGTCTTGTCCTGTTTCCTCTTGGATGCAAGCCGATTACCTCCTATTAAATATGAAATATTAACTTCTCTTCATACCCTTCCGAAATACCTTCATTTTCTCTGCCCTCTATTCTTGCCAGTAGTTTGATTGTCACACGTATAGTGGTTACCCTTACAAATGCTGCCTATAAGATAGCGGTTCCCAACCGGTGAGCTGCAGCACACTGGGGTGCCATCAGGCCGGAGCAGGTGTGCCATGGAATTTTTTGAAAAATGACTTGAATAGTCCTGGATTGGCTCATGAATATTCATGAGTTCATTTGACGACTATATGGTTGAGTGCCTCAAAATAATTAAAGGTACCAAGGTGCGCCACGGCAGAGAAAAGATTGGGAACCACTGCTATATGTCATAATTCCAGTATTTTCAGTATTCCCAGGTAGCCCCAGTAATAAGTATTTATGGAATTTTTAGTAATACTGATGTACAGTAACTTAATTTAAGACAACATTGGCAAGTTTTTAAGGGGTCCCTAATGTTTAGAGTTGAATATCAGCTTTCTTCCTCTATCCACGATCCCCATGTGCAGACCTCGCCTCATAAACATCTCACAAGGCCCCAAGTTTTACTTTGATACAGCAAGATTCCTGGAACATGCTTGTGACCTCACACCTTGACTTCTGCAATGATATTCACACTACAGTGTTTCCAAGAGAATTGAGGCCAGCTTTAGGGTAATGCTTTCTCAACTAAACAAGACGTGGACCAGTAGCTGGATACGAGTCAACAATGTGCCCTTGTTGCCAAGAAGGCTAACGGCATATTGGGCTGCATTAGTTGGAGCATTGCCAGCAGAAGTCTGCAGAAGAGAAGAGCAAGGGGGTATTTGATAGCGGCCTTCAACTAAATGAAGGGGGGTTCCAGGGAGGATGGAACTAGGCTGTTCTCAGTGATGGCAGATGACAGAACAAGGAGCAATGGTCTCAAGTTGCAGTGGGGGAGGTTTCCTTTGGATATTAGGAAAAACTTTTTCACTAGAAGGGTGGTGAAGCACTGGAATGGGTTACCTAGGGAGGTGGTGGAATCTCCATCCTTAGAGGTTTTTAAGCTGCAGTTTGACAAAGCCCTGGCTGGGATGATTTAGTTGGGGTTGGTCCTGCTTTGAAGCAGGGGGTTGGACTAGATACCTCCTGAGATCCCTGCCAACCCTTATCTTCTATAATTCTCAGAAATAGCATCTGAAGTCAACCCAGTATTGATGTCCCTCTTAGCTAGCCTGGTTGCATTCTTTGTCTCTGGATACATTTACATTTCAGTCAGAGGTGACACTAGTTCAGCTAAGCAAACCTGTGCTAGCTATAATCAAGCTCGTGTGGCTAAAAAGAGCAGTGAAAACGTGGTGGCCTATGTGGGTGCATTGAGGGCTGTGTTGGAATCGCAAGTTCTCACTTTAAGAATGTGGGTTTTTTCCCTGCTCCTGCTTGCAGAGTCGAGGGGCTCTGTAGGGAAGGGTCCAGAGTCAGATTGCAACAAGCCAGCCTAAAACCAGGTGGGGTGTGTCCAGCTGTCCGGAGTGGCTCAGGACCGTAAGTACCACCTCAGGACAGACTGAAGAAGTAGGATACACAGCACAAACTGGTGAGTTCTATCCTTAGATTTCACCAACTTAGTGTCAAGTGTGAACTCCTCTACAACAGCCTTAACTTGGAGTCAAAGACGGTCCCTGGGGTACTTCAGGCTGTTTTGCCACCCAGGCAAACCGGCCTTTGTGCTAGATGGTCCCTTACACCAACAATCACAAGAACATTCAGGTTACCCCCAGTCCTAAAGAACCAGTCACTTACCCCATGTCAATTGCATCTCAAACCAAAGACAACACTTGTAGCCAATCCTATAATTAATTAAATAAAGATTGATTAACCAAGCAAAGAAATGAGAGTAATTTAATGCAGGTAAACACACACACACACAAATGAGTTACACTCGTAGGTTTCAAAAAGGAATAGAAGCAGCTATAATGTGCAAACTCTCTGTGTCCTTTAGGGCTAACCCAGGCTAAGCAGCTGGGGATCCCTTGCTTACACTTAGAATCTTGCCCTCTCCTTGAGGTCCAAGTAGTATAGGGATACAATTCCGTCTGGTCAGGGATTTTTATTTCCTTCCTCCAGAGTTCAAACTAATGGGACAAGTGTTGGCGTCTGTCTTCATGTGCATGCCGGCAGGGGAGAGGAGGCAATCAACAAAGCCTTTGTCCTTTGATGTTTCACAATGGCTCATTTGGTTTCTATTGGTCTTCTTGTGCCTAGGACCAGCTCTTTGTATTAATTAATGCTTCTTTCCTGTTTGGTGAGTTACACAGTTACAGAGGTTTACAATGCAAACATTCAATATAACTTTTTACCACGGGAATAAGATATTCTGAGATCAATACATCCAACATCCTACAAACATTTCATTGTCTAAACCCCAAATACATTGTTATAAATGTAGCATCTATTTTAACATGCTAACTCATAGGTGAGCTAGACTGGTTTCCAGCTGTGCATTTGTCAGTCTTCAGTGAGGCCTAGGGGTCTTGGCATGAGTTGGCACCTGGTCTGCCAGCATCACCAGGGTGAGTTGGACATCACTGTCATAGGGAGCAGCCTGCTTTGTCTCTCTCTGGTTTTGGTTACTGTATGTTACTGTTGTGGATTCGGAGAATAAAACTAGTGTTAAGTTGCAACCTTCCAACAAGAATATTTTATGTTTTTATCCAGTTTCTCTGTGTATCTGTGAACATAACAGCACAGGCTTCAATGTGGGCTATACAATCCCATTCAGGACGCTGGATATTTATTCATGTTGCTAGGCCACACTAGGGTTTGAGCTGCCACGTCTTCACTGTTATATTTAGCCATTTTAGGTAAATTACAGCTAGCACGAGTCTGCTATCTGAGCTGCAATCACATATCTGAGTGCAATGTAGACAGACCTTCATTCTCTGCAGCTGGTTTCTGTCTTCGCGCACAAGTCAACAGGAAGTGCGGCACTTAAAAGTGACCTGAAGATGTGCAGCAACTTTGAACTTCCTGCTGATGCTAATCATTTGATGGCACGTGGCCTGGGCTTTCAAAATCTTCACCTCAGCCACACTAATCAGCCCAAAACCTGCTCGTTGTCTTTTTATTTTTAAGACTAGAAACGACAGCCAAATGTTTGGGTGCAAACGTCTGATCCAAAACATGGAACCTCAAAAGATAGGCTCTAGTTCAGACTGGAATTAATTCACGGAAGTCCTATGGCCTGCTTTATGCAGACTAGATTAGCACAATGGTCATTTCGGGCTTTATAATCTCTGAAAATCAGCCTCCTGGACCTTCATTCTTTCCACAAAACTGCTCAAATGGCTGCTGATTTGCCCTGGCTGCTGTTGCTTTGCTGGTGATTTTCCTCTCTCACAACCTCACTAAACTGAATGGACATCATTTCCCATGACTTACAGTAAGAGGGCCAAATTCATCTTTGAAATAAATGGACTTGTGCCTGCTTACGCAAGGGCTGAATTTGGCCCAGAAGCTTTAAAATATGCAAGGAAAGCTTGCTGATGACAACTAAAATGCTCCCAGGAGAACATGTGGTGCACTCCCCCTTTCCTTTCTGCATTAGTTCCTTTCTTTCCTTCTTTTTTCATTACTAGTGTAGCCTCCCCATTTGCTTTGTCCTCTGTAACTGGTGCTCCATTTACCGTGATAGTTCTTTTCTCCAGAGCCACATTAAGCCACTCTCAGAGACACCATCTCAGCATTTTTATATCCTCCCTTTTAGTACTGTACTGCTATCCTCTGTCACAGGCAGCTTTGCTGACACAAGGCAGGGACGGAGGCATGTCATTGATGTCAAGCCTTTCACTCAGAAGGGGGAAAGCCAATAAATTCTGCAGCAGCCGGTCGTGCTCATCAAGGATTTTTCATCCCTGTTTGAAATCTCAGCCATCTTTTCCAGTCCCGTTAGACTCAGACAATGATTTCTTCCCTTGGGCTCTTGTCCTGTTCTTTTCATGTTTTTCACTGGAGAAAAAACAACGCCACAGTCCCTGCATTGAGAATATGGAGGCTGATCACTTTACCAAACGAAAATGACCTTTATTCATTCATTCTCTGCACAACATTTTTCTTTTAAATTAAAAATTAAAACCAGCAGGGAGCCTTATAAAAAAATCAGATGGGCCAGATAAATTAGCATAGTTCCACTGACTTCAGAAGAGCTATACCAATTTACCCAGGGGAGGAGCTGGCCCATTGATGTTGTGTCTTCTTTTTCCCTTTACACAAAAATAGTGGTATGAAATAAAAGCCACACGGGCACAGTGGGGTCCAAATAATCATGTTTACTAACTATATACAATGTGCAAGGCCTTGTGAGGAATCTGGCTGGTCAATAAAACATAGAACACAATGAGCACCATTACATCACTCACAAACTATTTAAAGGGATCTTACCCAATTCCTGTATACCACATAATACTTTCCCTTTACTGTAAAAGAACATTACAAATTAGTAAATGTATTATCATCATTCCGTTTAAAGGAATCCTACCCAATTCTTGTATAGCACAGGTGTGTTTAATGTTACATGTTTGAAGGTAGATAGTAGTCCATTTTTTTATTCTGTTTTATCAACTCAAAGGAACCTGGGGTTATTTCCTCTTTGTCTCTGGAATGTTCTTTTAGTTAATAGCTATTTTGAATGTAAAAAGGGACACTATTGTGATAGAAATAATATATTATAAAAAGGAGTCCTACTTACGCTACCAATTACACCATAGATAATTGAAACAGAAATACAATTTAAAAGTGGAATTTCCTCTCTCCCTGCGTGTGCTGTTTAATTTTTTCATTTCAGCACAGACAATGAGAAGAGCTTGGTCAATGCCAGTTTTATTCATAGCCAATTTCCAGTCGCTTTTGTTTTTGTTTATAAGCAATTTCTAGTGAACTTCATCTTCAAGTTCTCAGGTGCTAACACAGTGCTGCAATATTTGGGTGGCAGGGAAAATGGTACAGGGAAATGTGCGCTTGTTTTTAAAAACAATTGTTTTAATTAGAATATTAAACATTATTGGTTTTCCTCTGGCTTGAATTACTGTCATATATGAGCACCTGGCAACATTCCATGATGTAGTGGACTAGTAGCCTCATTTTACGAAAGGAAACTGAGGCAGAGAGCTTGGGTCCAATTCTGACAATGTTACTCATAGTGATAACTACCTGAAAGCCACAAGTTAGTGGGGCCACTCAACATGGGGAAGGGAATCAGAATCTGGCACGACATGACATTTTTTTCATACTAGATGCTCTCATGTCTTGAGAAATGTGAGGTAACTCAGTGTTTCCACCATTGTCTGTCTAATGTCACATTTTTGTTCCACTGGAGTCTGTTTCCATGACACTGACATCTTTCCCAATGGTTTTTTTTATAGGTCAGCTGTTGTCCTCCTCTTTTCCATCTTCCAGCACGTGGTATCTAGTCAAGGGCTTGTCTAGGAATACAGTTTTTTTTCACAGCTACACAACATGCTCAAAACCACTGCAGCCTTCTTTCTCAGAGCACCGTCAGAGCAAATGACTTGGTCATACAGGCAGTCTGGGACACCACCGGAAACAGAGCCTTGACTGCCTGAGTCCCAATCCTGGCCCTTAGACACAAGACCATCTACTGGTCCTTGGATTTTCTAAAAGGTTTACACAAGCCCTAAATGAGCTGGAAGTTCCCCTCCCCACTGAATCCTTGTCCCATCCTTGGGGACTACCAATAAGGATACCAGTTAGATCAGCTGTGATCACCTGGACTCAGACCACCATTCATTTAACAGAAAAGTTATTTGAAAAAGCAAAACCAACCTGTGTATGAACAAGAGTGAGCACCCTCCCGCTCCAAGGCCTTCGCTGGAATCAGTGGCAGAACTGGACTTAAACCTCAGGAGTTCATTGCGCCCAGCCCTGTGCTTAATCCACTACACCACACTGCCTATGTGTTTGGTACCTGACCGACAAAGAATACGTTGGGGATTGACCTTGCACACGTGCAAACACATATCTCAAGGCTAATCATGTCACATCAATGAAAAAAACCATGTCTCCCCCCAAACATACTAAAACCCAGTGCTCATTATTCATTGCAAACAAAGCAGCTGGAGAGACCCAAGGATCTCACAGGGCTCTTCCATTTCTAGCGGAAGTCCCTCCTGAACACCCGTCTCAACTGGGATCTCTTTGAGAAGTTGGCTGACTAATAGTGGACAGGCAGAGTGACAATTAGGGATAGTTTTATATTTTTAAAATTGGATTAACAATTCTCTCTCTTATCAAGACACCACTCTGACCACTCTATCTGTTCATTGCACTCCTTTCCCTCTACCCTTTGTCTGCCTGGAAGTTGTATGCTTGATGAAGGACTTACTGGGTGAAATTGCACGGCCTGTGTTATACAGGTCAGAATGAGAACGGTCAATGGGATGGATGACTTGATGATGACCTGTTCTGTTCAATCCCGCTGAAGCACCTGGCATTGGCTGCTGTCGGAAGACAGGATACTAGGCTAGATGGACCATTGGTTTGACCCAGTATGGACCTTCTTATGTTCTAATCTAACAGATCTTCTGGTCTTAAAATATATGAAAAAGGAAGCACCTAGCACATTGTGAGTACTACAAAAAACAAGAATGTATGCAATGCTGCCCCTATGCTAGTTCCTTTATTTTTTAGCCCTAAGAAGGCCAACTCCTAAAATGCTGGAAGCAGGAACTGAAGAATTTTGTCAGCAGAAGCCTTCGCTACTACTTTATGACAGTATTTATGGAAATCATTGCACTGCCAGCTATAAGCAGGCAACCGACTTCATGGCAGCTCTCTTGCCCGGAGGCAAGTGTAATGTAACCCACTCAGTGTGGTGTTTTGTTCCCCTCTAGTGATGGTGGCAGGGCCTCAGATAGACGCTGATGAGCCTGCTACAGCACTGAGTAAGAGAGACAAAGACAAAAAACTAGAGGCCATGGCGGGTTTTTTAGTGTAGTGGTTGTCATGACTCAAGGGTCTCAAACTCAGGTCCACAGAGTTTGTTGGGGGCGTCATCACGCTCCAACCCTCCACCCAATGGTTTACTAGAACCAGACCTCCTTGAAGCCCAGGTCGGATAGAAGGCTTTACTCCTGGGCCCTGACTGGTGGAACACCAGAACTCCTGACGTAAGCCGTGAGGAGGAACAGTGAATTGTCCATACAGCAGAGCTCCCCCCTGCTTTGGGATGCTCACCCAGTGCTACGAGCTCCTGACCTCCCCACCTCTCCCATCCTGGTGTCTTGTATTGGCCTGGTTCCTGGGATCTGACTTGTGGTTGTCTATCTCCAGGTCATCTCCTGACCCTGACCCGCTGGTTTCCTGACTTGGCCTGATTCCTGGTATCTGATTCAGCTCCTGACCTCAGCTCCTGCCTGCCTATTCTGAACCCCGGCTGGCCTGGGAACCCAGCTCCCATCTCAGGCTAACCACTAGGCCTGGCCGTCTATGTCTTGACCTCGACAGTTGGTGCTTTAAATTAATTTAGTGCTGGCAAAAGGTGCCAAGTCTACAGAGGTCTTCAGACCCTAGAGCTGTTTAGCCACAGAATAGACAACATGGGCAGCTGCTGGGCACCTCTCCCCTCAACGCCACCTCAGTAACGGGGCTGGACGCTGCCTCCGAGTAATAAGACAGTAGAACAATCTACATGGCTATTTACTGCTTGGCCTCCTTGGTGAAACTGCTAACAAGAGTTGCCAATGAGTGCCTGTCATGATGGTCATTTCTGCCGAATGGAGGCTGTGCAGTGGCCTGAGCCAAAGGCAATGGGAATATTCACGGCAGCCTGACTTCAGGTCTTAGGAACCACACTGAGGCTACAAACTCACACAGACCCCCTGGCCACCAAAGAGAACCAGGAGACGGTCTCGATGCATGATTTTAACAACAGGAAGCACCCAGGCTTTCAGCATGAAATGCACCAACCCAAACAAAAACACATCCCCGGCACCACCCTTGAATGCAGATAAATCAGGTGTGAGAGAATTCACTTTCACCTGTTAAATGCAAACAGCTTTGCTCTCACATGCTAACTGCAAAACATTTATTGCAATGACTCTGAGACTCCTCCATGGACAATGATTTAAATGGATGTGAGTGTGGATGGCAGCAGTTAAAGCCATTTGCCAGAATCAGCCTATGTTTAATTTATGCTGACAGCACTGCATAATGAGAGTGCAGAATCCAGATGTTACGACAGAAGGAATACCTCATATGGGTCTCTGCTTTCTTTTCATCCTTAGACCCAGTTATTTAAACAATGGGCCAGATTCTCTGTTGGTGTAAATTAGTATAGCTCCATGGAAGTCAATGGAACTACACCACTCTACACCAGCTGAGGATCCAGCCCATTAACTTTAAAAATCTGGAGGGAAATCTTGGCTCCATTGACTTGAATAGCAAAATCCCCCATTCACTTCCTTGAAGCTAGGATTTCACTCCCGAGAGAAACATATTATATAGGAAAGTCTCATCAGCTATCACTTTTTCCTTCTCTATTACGGTCTCTACAGCTTTTTTGTCATTTTTGCATTCTCTCTCCTTTCTTGCTGTGTTTTTCTAGTCCGTGATATTTGTCACAGATCACAAGACTCTCTAACAATTGCTACATCTTCATTACAATCAAAGCATCCCCATAAAAAACTAAACAGCATAGCTGGAGGTTGTGACTGAATGCACCCCTGTAGTCACACTCTACACACTACTGTAATAATCTTTGTCCAAAATATGCCTTGTGAGGTATCATTTGAAAACCAATAACTCACTGGTGAATAATATCATGACAAAATGTGTGTAGCAACATTCTATATAAAGTTATAAACTTAAGATGAAATTAGGTCTGAAATGTGTTTACCAGACTAATCTGGGTAAACCAGTTTCTCAAAGACAAAAGACAAGCTGATGCTTCTAGCCAGGTGTCATCAAAGTTAATGGGCAATCACCTATCAAGTGGCCATTCATTGGCCAGGCAAGGGGGCAGGAACAAACAGATCTGCAGCTTAGCAAACAGAAGAATGAAACCTCTTTCACCATGAGACGCCATGACTCCAACCTCACAGCAGGAATGAATGTTATCAAGGGTAATCCTTAAGACGATGTATTTTCAAAAAGTGACTGAACTATAAAAGTGAGAGGGCAAAACCAGCCCTCTTCTCTCTCTCTTTCACCTAAGAAGACAGAAGAAACAGACTTTGGAAGCAGATCCTGGCTTGAGAATTTAGTCAGCAATGTTACTGGGAACATGTGGTAAGACACTCCACCTTGAACCAAGTCTAGTTTGTTACGTTCTAGTACGAGGAAGCATTTTATCTTTATTTCTCTTTTAACCACTTACTTCTGATTTTAATGCCTTATACTTGTACTCACTTAAAACCTCTCTCTTTGCAATTACATACACTTGCTTTCTTCTTTAATCAAAATGAATCCAGTGTTGTGCTTAAACTGAATTGGGTGGGTAACTCCATTTAGGGTAGCAAACTGTTGTATATTCATCCCCTTAGCAGGGCAATGGACCTAATATATCTGGACTGTCCAGAAGAGAGCTGGGCAGTGCAGAACACATGTTTTGGGGGGAAAGCTGGGGCTGGGAGTGTGTTGAGGTTGCCGTGCAAGTGGTAACCCAGGCTGGTGGAAGAAGCTATACAGACACTCAGGATGTTACCTGCATGCTGGAAGGCTATTTGTGAGCTACAGCAGCAAAGCATTGTGAAGCAACCAGGTTTGCAGGGCAGGGGTGGCACAGCCCTTCACTGGTCTGGATCACACTCATTCTGGATGGTCACTGCCCATCTCACGTTTATGCAGCTCTCTCAACTTGTTGCTGTGCTCTTGTCATAGCTGAAGCTCAGCAGGGTGGGAGAGTGTCCTACCTGGATGAAAAACCTACAGACTCTACTTAGGTGCTGATGTGCTAGTCTCTAGGTGGCACTCAACATATGTCCTACCATGTTGTCAAAGGACAGAGCTGCTGTCCGGTGAGATATGGAGCTTGTGGCATTTGTTGGAAGAGTAACAGGGCGTCAGGAAGATTAGCCTGTTCTTTTTCTGGCCAAATTTCAGCATTACATAGTACAGATTCTCCTCCAGTTTTGACTGGACTCTGTGGGCCCTGTGGATAGTTTATATATTACTTTAAGCTTGTAATGAGCTTTGGGAACCTTCGGGATGAAAGGATTCATGTAATGTATTATTATGGCAATCAATCTGCTAATGATGGTCAGTCTAGATATTGATAGTGCATTGGTTCTAGCGCTGATAACACAGTATCATGGGATCTGATGTTGGCAATGATTTTCTGTGGAATCCAAGACCATTATGTCAGGCATTTACGTTTTCATTCTTAGACGAAGGATACTAACAAACAGGAAGCTATGAATTAACTAGGGCCAAATCATACGCTAGTGTAAATTGGCATAGTTCCACTGATCTCAATGGAGCCACACTGGTTTATAGCAGCTGAGGATCTGGTCCTGTATATACATTTACTTAAAATATATATAGATTTAATCTTTTGTTGCTGTTTACAACATTACTATGTAGCCAGGAAGCAGTCAGCGGAGGGCATTAGAATTATTTGTATTGCAGTAGCACTGAGAAGTCCCAGTCATGGATCGGGACCCCATCGTGCTAGGTCCTGTACAAACACAAAACAAAAAGAGGGTCCCCTTCTTCACAGAGCTTACAGTCTAAGTACTTCATCAACAAGTGTGGGCAAAGGAAAACCTGCAGCAGAGCCTCCTGCAATTTTCCCAGTGCCATCAAAAGGATTCGGCGGAAGACGCTGCGAAAGCAGCTACAATGTCCAACGCTGCGTGAATGTGACAAATGACTCACTAGTTCAGAGGAGAAGCAGCAGCAGGAGGGGCGGCACCACTGACACCTGAGCCGTCGGGGTGACAGGCAACTGCTCCCTAGCCCGTCAAAAGAGGGAAAAGCAACCACTGAACATCAATTTGACCAAATGGCTACACGGTGAGCATTCAGGGGTAACAAGATCCAGCGCAGTGTCAACCACCGCTGTGCAAAGCATGCAGGAGGAGAAAGCACGGGGAGAGGGAGGAAGGTGGAGACAGAGAAGGCCAAGAAGAAATAAAAAATCACAATCGAGCCATTCCCTGGGTGGTAGGATCAGGAGTCAGAGCAGCCAAGGAGGTAAACATGAAAAAAAATCCAGCTTCCTAACTGGCAGGGGGCAAAGAGGCCCCTGATGTCACATTAGCCCCACAATAAGGCAAGGGCATTTTCCTTTCCGAACATTCCCCCTACAGAGCAGCCGGAAGTGGATACAATAGTCTTAGCGGGGCCGCCTGTTTCAGGGCACGTCTACACTGCAATACAAGACCTGCGGCTGGCCTGGGTCAGCTGAATCGGCAAGAGGGGAGGGTCCCAGAGCCCCGGCTCCAGCCCAGATGTCTACCCTGACATTTCATAGACCCACAACCCGAACCCTGTGAGCCCGTCAGCCGACCGGGGTGCGCTGCGGCCACACTGCGGGTCTTTTATCGCTGGTGTGTAGATACATAAACTCTGTGCTTGGGCACCAAGGGGCTGCATTGACCCATTAGAGATGAGATAGCAAATTGAAGTAGCTCCCTTCAGTGGATCCAGCCCCATCAGCGGACAACCATGGCTAGAAAACAATCTAGCCGGCTGGTTCGCTTTACTCCTACCAGTTTCTGCTACTCCCGACAGAAGTCAATCAGCTGAGATCTGACGCCCGTGGAATTGCAGCCACTTAGGAATTCAGAGGCTTGGGTTCAAATCCAGACTCCGAGGGGCTGGTCAAGCCACCCCATTCCCCCTTTTGTAAAATGGGCATACTTCCCTGCCTCACGAGGTGGCTGTCAGAACAAAATCCATTGGCGACCATGTAGCGCTCAGATACCGTAACCGCCATATTAGCACCCAGATACAAGCAGAGGGTTCCCCACCTCCCTCCAGTTTTTAGAATCATGAAGTGGCATCAACTGTTTAATGACTGCACTTTGCAATGAAAACAAAGGCAGGGCTTGGTCCTCTGTTTAGATTTGACGTTTTTTCCTTTGGAGCTAGGTTTCAGCTTCATTCTTTTATCCCCCCCCTCCAAACAGACTCTCGTGTAAACAGATGACAAACTTCCATGGAAGCCTTTGTCAAACACTGTGAAACGTTGTTTTGTAGCATTCTTCCACGAAGCAACATCTTACGTGCAGTACGCAGGACATACCAGCAAAGAAGCCAAAACCAGCCTCTGAGCAGCCAAAACCCAATCAAGAATTGCCAAGACCAGCGTCTGAACTACCAGACCCACTTTAAGAATGAGCCTAAGTGTGACAGACCCACCACCGACAAGTAAATATCATTCAGATGGAAATCTGGCACTCAGGCCCTCACTCTCTATTTCTCAGGGACATCGGGAAAACTTGAAATGAAGAGAGAACGGATTGTCTTGTGGTTCAGCAGCTGGGAGAGGGGCTTGTGGCCTAGGCTTCCATTGTTATCTTGAACAAGCCACCTCATCTCTCTGTGCCTCCGTTCCCCATTACTAAAACAGAGATAATAATACCTCCTTTGTCTTTGTCTGTTGTGAGCACTTGAGGTCAGTGACTGTCTCTTACTATGGATATGTACAGCACCTAGCACAATGGGGCCCTAATCTTGGTTGTGGCCTCCAGACACTACCGCAACAACTTACCGGACTCATCCCTGAGCAGCACCACTAAACTGAATTGTCCAGAAGAATGTGGAAGTATTGCAGTGCGAAAGACATAGGAACCACGGCCTGCTTTTATTTAAAACCCTCTCTCCCCCTCAAACTCTCCATTTCTATTCAACCTCAGTTTGAAAGACAAGTAAAATGGAAGGGGGGAAAAAAACCCACACCCATAAAAAAACATTCCTACTTGTTTACTTTTTAGCTCTCTGTTCTTTCGTCATTTGCTCATAAATCATTCCGACATGTGGCAAATCTATTGGTGTATTTGGATTCCTCTCAGTTTTCGGTCGTTTACATCGGAATTGCTAGGCGGTTTAAAAGTAACAAAAGTAGCATGTTACCCTTGGCACTAAAGTGGCCCATTTGTTACTGGGGTTTTCATTTAGCATGGGACATAAAAGGCAGAGAGTTGAATTTTGAGGTCAATGAATTAGCTGAACTATCACCGACTAACACAAAAGAGTACAACAATACAACAAAGAGACATATTCCCTGGTGGTGTACGTTCATTGATTTCAGTGGAGTAACGCCAGCAGAGAATTTGGTCCAAAGAATCTGTAAGATATAGGGCCAGATCCTAAGGTGTGGAGTAGTTCCTTTGCACTGCACTGCAGGCAGACTTTGGCTGTTGAATTCATTAGTTGTATTACAAGAGCATTTAGGGCTTGTGAACACAACCAGCTAGACCACGGCAAGCCGGGGTGGGAATTTCCTCCACACAAGCCTGCCGCGGTCTAACTGTCCACATCCAACATGCTGACGTGCGTTAATAGTTTGTTATTGCACTTTGTGCTAGTCCCATTTCAAAGAGAGCTAAATCAAAGTGCATTAACAAACCATGAATGCGCGTCAGCAGGGTCCTCACGAAGAGTAAGGCCACGGTAAGCTAATGTGGGCTAGAGTCACATCCCAGCTTTCTGCAAACTAATAGTTAACATAGACAAGCCCTGCGAGACCCCACCCAACATCAGGGCCCCAATTGAGCCAGGTGCTGCAAAACCACTGTGCCCACTGGTATACGAGACAGTCCTTAGCCCACAAGGATTGCAATCAAAACACAAACAAAACAAACAAAGAGTGGGAGTACAAGAATATAAGACTATCAGATGGACTCTAAGGTGGATAGAAAGCTGGCTAGATCATCAGGCACAACAGGTAGGGATCAATGGCTTGATGTCTAGCTGGCAGCCGGTAACGAGTGGAGTGTCCCAGGGGTCACTGCTGGGACCGGTTTTGTTCAACATCTTCATTAATGATCTGGAGGATGGGGTAGATTGCACCCTCAGCAAGTTTGCAGATGACACTAAACTGGGGGGAGTCGTAAATACTCTGGAGGGTAGGGTTAGGATACAGAGTGACCTAGACAAATTGGAGGATTGGGCCAAAGTAATCTGATGAGGTTCAACAAGGACAAGTGCAGAGTCCTGCACCTAGGATGGAAGAATCCCAAGCACTGCTACAGACTGGGGATCGACTGGCTAGGCTGCAGTTCTGCAGAAAAGGACCTGGGAGTTACAGTGGACAAGAAGCTGGAGATGAGTCAACACTGTGCCCTTATTGCCAAGAAGGCTAATGGCATATTGGGATGTATTACTAGGAGCATTGCCAGCAGATGGAGGGAAGTGATTATTCACCTCTATTTGGTACTGGTGAGGCCACATTTGGAGTACTGTGTCCAGTTTTGGGTCCCCCCCCCCCACTACAGAAAGGATGTGGACAAATTGGAGAGAGTCCAGTGGAGGACAACAAAGATGATTAGGAGGCTGAAGCACATAACTTATGAGAAGAGGCTGAGGGAACAAGGCTTGTTTAGTTTGCAGAAGAGAAGAATGAGGGGGGATTTGATAGCAGCCTTTAACTACCTGAAAGGGGATTCCAGGGAGGATGGAGCTAGGCTGTACTCATTGGTGGTAGATGACAGAACTAGGAGCAATGGTCTCAAGTTGCAGAGGGGAAGGTCTCAGTTGGATATTAGGAAAAGCTTTTTCCCTAGGAGGGCGGTGAAGCTCTGGAATGGGTTACCTAGGGAGGTGGTGGAGTCTGCATCCTTAGAAGCTTTTAAGTCCTGGCTTGACAAAGCTCTGGCTGGGATGATTTAGGTGGAGTTAGTCATGCTTTGACCAGGGGGTTGGCTAGATGACCTGCTGAGGCCCCTTCCAATCCTAACCTTCTATGATTCTAAGAAATAGCATCTGAGGTCAACCCAGTATTGATGTTCTTCTTAGCTAGCCCGGTTGCATTCTTTGTCTCCGGATACATTTACATCACAGTCAGAGGCGACACTGTAGTTCAGCTAAGCAAACCTGTGCTAGCTATAATCAAGCTTGTGTGGCTAAAGAGAGCAGTGAAAACATGGTGGCCTATGTGGGTGCATTGAGGGCTGTGTTGGAATTGCAAGCTCTCACTTCAAGAATGTGGGTTTTTTCCCTGCTCCTGCTTGCAGGCTCGAGGGGCTCTGTAGGGAAGGGTCCAGAGTCAGAAAGCAACAAGCCAGCCTAAAACCAGGTGGGGTGTGTCCAGCTGTCCGGAGGGGCTCACGACCGTAAGTGCCACCTCAGGACAGTTAAGAAGCAGGGCGCACGGCCCAAATTGGTTGTGAGTTCTATCCTCAGATTTCACCAGCCTAGTATCTAGTGTGAACTTCTCTACAACAGCCTTAACCTGGAGTCAAAGACAGTCCCCTGGGGGTTGGACTAGGTGACCTCCTGAGGCCCCTTCCAATCCTAATCTTCCATGATTCTATAGTAGAAACAGAGGCGCAGAGAGAAGCGACCTGTCTAAAGTCACGCAACAGGACAATGCCAGGGCTGAGAATAGAGCCATGCTCTCCCAATTCCTAGGCTAGTGCCCTGTCCGTCTCTAGGAGGATAATCCCTGCACAAGGCATACGTGGCCAGTGCAGCGCCTTCTACAACACTGTCCTCCCCCGCAGCGTTAGGAGCACAGACGGAGGAAAAGCCGCATGACCCAGATACACCTATGGCTCTGCCAGCCGCAGACTGCCCTTCTGGTTCCTTGGAATATTAGCAGTCAGTGTAGGTTAGAGCAGCGCCTGCACACACAGCAGCCTCAGGACTGAGGGAGCACAAAGGTGAGATTTACACTGACTTTGTGCACACGTATGCACGCACGCACTCTGTGCCAAGGCTTAGGGACTGGCTCGTGTCTTTAGGAACCAGAAGTGACTACTGTTTATCTCTGGTAGTCAGATTACCACGAAAGGGGTGAGCCTACAAACACATGCTCGCAAGTCCCTGGCTCAGCTGTTGTAAAGTTACTCATGGGTGTAACTGTTTGCAGACTGGGTGCTTAATTTACAAGATGTGCAATGAAAAACACGAGGATGCCAGATAGCATGTGGGCACTGCGGTGAGCACTGTACAAAAACCCACGTCCATCTCTCCTACAGAGAATTGACAGGAGCCATTTACTTAGGGAAACTAGGACAGATGTCTTTACAGGTCCAGTTACCGGTTCAGTCTAACAAAGACATTTGCATCAGAACTGCTGACCGGAAATTCCAGCTGGGAGTAGCTGATTCTGGCTATGTCTACACTAACGGGCCATCAGATCGATTAATCCGGATCAATTGAATGGAAGTGGAGACCTGCTCAATTGACCCAGAAATCAACGCTACTAATCCACCTCTGCCAGGTGGAATAAAGTTGTGTCGGCGGGAGGGCATTTCCCATCAGCGCAGCAAACTGAAGACACCACAGTAAGAAGAAGTTAGGAAGTCGGCGGGAGATACACAAGCTACTCTACATAGCTTGCGCATCTCCCGTCAACTGCCACCAAATTTTGTGGCAAGTGTAGACATAGGCACAGTTTAGGTGTGTCACATGGTGGCTGATCCAAGCCAGGATGCCTACAAGACAGCATCAGAGCCCAACGGCTAGGCATATGATGAGCCATGTCTAAAGCTCGCTGTGCCAAGATACGCTTATTTTATTGTTACCTTGTCCTCCACCTCTACTTTTCACATCTACTATTGTAAGCTAGCGTGTAAGCTCTTTGGGGCAGGGACCATCTTTGTAATAAGTGTTTGTACAGCAGTCAACAGAATAAGGGTCTGAGTGGGACTCAGGCGCAACCGTAACACAAATCATAATTATTAAATTGATCAGCAGTTCTCAAGCTTGTACACGGAATAGACTCCCTTTTGATACAGAGATCGTCTGCTGGATGACCTCCCCTGTCCATCGTGTAAGGCCCCTCAGGTAACGATCACAGTTGCTTTACATGTTAAAAGAATATTCGGAAAGCATTTTCAAGTATATTTTAGCTTAATTTATTGGAATTTAGCAGCTGGAAACACAGAGGAGGAGCCAGTGCCATGTGACCAGCCAGCTCGCCACAGACCACCAGCAAGTGCTCCACAGACCAGGGTAGACAGATGTAAGTGATTATTTTGTTTTTCACAAAATACCATCTTTGAGACCTGGGACTAGCTTCCGCTGTCAGTTACTCCATGTAAATCCAGCAAAACTCCATGGGCAGCATTATTATTAATATTATGGTAGCATCCAAAGGCCCCTACCACGATTGGGGGTGGGGAGGCTATTACGCTAGGTGCTGCACAAACGCAAAATAACAGAGTCACTACCTCCAAGGGTTACTCCAGATTTACACTGATTTAACTGAGATCAGAATTAAGTCATTAATAGTCTTCTAATGGCCAGATCCTTAGCTTGTGTAGATTGGCACAACTCCATCAGACTAAAAGGAGCTATGCCGATGAACATCAACTGAGGATCTGACCCCAAATCTTTTACAATATGTTATAAGAACAAATAACAGTACTAACCATCATGGTGAGTATATGTTGGCCACTCTACACCACCACCAACAGGTTTTCTGGTATCACAAGACTTCCTGCACTCACTAGACAATGACCACCAAGCATTAAGAATTAAACATACCAAAGCCTAGAAGCAAAACAATTCAACATCTCCAGATCTCTGGATTTTTATTAGCTCAACAATACAGAAAAAACACGCACCCCTTTGAGGAATAGGGATGTGACGCTGGCAGACTAGATGCCAGCTTTACGCCAAGACCACTAGGTCCCAGCTGAACACTGACAAATGCATAACTGGAAACCAGTGAGGCTTAGCTGTGTGTTAGCATTGTTAAAATAAGCATTAGATTCATAAAAATGTGTTTCGTCTTTATGAAATGCTTGTAGGATGCTGCAAGTATTAATCTCACTTAGCAGCTGCACCCCATGTTATAAGGCTATATTAAATGTTTGCATTGTAAACCTCTGCAACTATGTAACTCAGCAAACAGGAAAGACACATTAATTGATGTAAAGGCTGGTTTCCTGAACACAAGAATGCCCATTGAAACCAAATGAGCCATCACGAAACATCAAAGGACAAAAACTCGATTGATTTCTCGCCACAAGACCCATGAAAAGAAGACTCTTTATGCACTAGGACTCATGCCATCAACCTGAACTCTGGAGGAAGGGAATAAAAATCCCTGACAAGAAGAAACTGGATCTCTAAGCTACTTGGACTTGGGAGGGAAAGGTTTCTAAGCATAAGCATGGGATCCCCAGCTGCTTAGCCTGGGTTAGCCCTAAAGGACATCTAGAACTTGCGTATTACAGCAGCTTCTATTACCTTTTGGAACCTAAGATTTTAACTTGTTTGTGTGTGTATTTTTGCCTCCTTTAACCTTGTAAATAACTCTCATTTCTTTTTCTTAGTTAATAAATCTTTAGTTAATTCATCATAGGATTGGCTACATGCATTGTCTTTCGTGTAGGATGCAAGGATCTGGAGTAAGTGCCTGATCCTTTGGGGCTGGGTGTAACTGAATATTGTTGTGATTTTTGCTGTAAGGGACCATCTATCACAAAGGCAAGCTCACCTGAGTGGCAAGAGAGACAGGAGTACCCAAGGGGACTGTCTTTGACGCCAGGTTAAGGCTGTTCTAGAACTTGAGATGTTCACACTTGATAATTGGCTGGTGAAAGCCAAGTCTAGAACTCACCACCAATTTGGGGATTGTGCCCTACTTCTTAACAGTCTGCTTTGAGGTGGGTACTCATGCTCCTGAGCCACTCCAGGCAGCTCAACAAGAACCTGATCCTCAGCTGGTGCAAATTGATGGAGTCATTGACACTACACCAATTTACACACTGGCCGAGGATCCAGACCAGCATGTGACTATGAAACATGCATGAGCTTTTTATAAAAAACAATTAATCTACGGTGTCCCGGTAGCAAAGGGTCTGATTATGCTCCTCACTGACACCCATGTAACTTCACTGATATCAGTGGAGTTACTCCTGGTTCACACCAGGATGGAAAGAGAATCAGCCCCAGAAATTAAGAAGCTAGATGCAAAGTTAATTCTGTTGCTCCAAAACCCCTTTGCCACACGTCAGATAATGTTATGAAAAAGGGGAAAAACTGTCCAAAATCCATCACTGTCACCAGAGCTCGAGGGCAAGCACAAGGGGGGGCAAGCAGGGGCCTGGCCCTGGGCACAGAGCTCCTCCCGCCCTGGGTCTGCAGTGGCCGGGGCAGAGTGAGCCTCTGCCGAGGCGGGAGGGGCACAGAAGTGTCCTTCCAGAACGGGTCAAAGTTAAATTTCTGAGCACGCCCCCGCTTGAGCTTTAGAACGCTGTCATTCTTGAAGATTTCCTAAGGTAGACGTATGTTTCCTTGCGAGTCCTGTGTTATCTTTGGAGGTTACGACGCGTCAGTTCTCAGCAGCCAACCAGCCAGCTGGGAGTGGCAGGAAATGGTTAATTCACACTGATTTCGAAACAAGAGACAAGACAGTTGAATGGAAAGGAACAGGAAGATGCATTGTTACATGCAAGATCTGGGCTTCGGAAATGAAGCAGCATCAGTGCTCCACTGTGTCTGCCCTTGTGCCACACAGTCTAATGAATAATAAAACTCTCCTCTTCTGAGCGAGGGGAAGGTTGAGGTTAAAGTGAGTCAGTCACAAAAACTAGGCCATGACTTTTTGAAGATAGGAACACAAGCCTGAACCCCTGCTATCATATACTCCCTGTTCAAACCTATCAAGCTCCATCTTAAAACCAGGTTGGTTTCTCGCCTCCCACTATTTGTATTGGGAGGCTGTTCCAGAATCTCATTCCTCTGATGGTTAGAAACCTCCTTCTAATTTCCAGGTTAAATTTGCGAATGGTAGCGTATCCCCATTTGTTCTTGTGCCAACGTTGTCCTTTAGCTTCAGTAGCTCTTCTCCCTCCCTGGTGTTTAGACAGGGGCCAAAAAGTAGGCTCCTAAATAATATTAGAATTTGTACTACTGTAATGTCCATAGGCCCTAGCCAGGAACTGTCCTAGGCTCTGTACATATATGTCCTGTCGTTGTTCGTTTTCTCTGGGCTTTTCAACCTCAGCCTCTAGCTCATCCCTAATGAAATGTACGTTGGATCACTGCACTGCTCTACTGGGGATGAAGAGGGTAGTAAAGTCACTAAGCAAGAAGATGATGATCAAGCTGCACATTAGAGAAATTCCTCTGGTTTTCCAATACTATAGTCCAGCATTTTAGCCGTGGAACATTGTTTCCCATCAGTGTTATCATTAACTTGATCAAGAGTGTTTATTTTCTGCAATCATTCCCTGTTCATAACTTTCACTGAAGAAAAAAAAAAAAGAAGAGATAATTATTAGCATATGCATTAGAAGAATACATGTATGAAAGTGATCCACATATACTAAAGAAAATGGCTAATAAATGATATCACATGTCATCCGCTTAGACTGTCCTGTGAACCCTGCCCGTAGATGTCAGGAAGATGTTGTCTAAGGTCCTGCTGAGAGTCAGGAACAATTATTTCAAGCCAACACTTCATTAGGGAGAATTTAGCCTCTTTCTCTGTCAAGAATCTGTGGGCTAGACCAGTAGTTCCCAATCTTTTTGGCTCGAGGGCCACAGATATCATTTTTACAACCCTGAAGGGCCACCAGTCTCCACCAGCAGGGCCCTCCCTGCCCCACTGCAGCCAGTCAGAAGGAGTCTCCCTGGCTGCAGCAGGGAACCTGCACGTGTCCTGTAGCCTTGTACGCTCCATCTGGGTCCCTACGCAGTGGCTAGCTTCTGCAGCCAGGGGGACAGGAGTTCAGTGCTCCCCTCCCTCTGTCTCTAGCAGGGACCTAGGCAGAGCATTTTGCCATGCTCCCTGCTACAGCCAGGGGGAGGGGAGCGCTGATCTCTCATCCTCGTGGGGGCACCCGTCTTTTAGCCCTGCAGAAATGCGCTCTGCCTGGTCCCTGCTAGGTCCCGCAGGAGGGGAGCTGCAGGCCACTTTGAAAGCCCTGGCAGGCCATGAGTTGGGGAACACTGAGCTAGATGGTCCCCTGAGCAGGAGCAGAACTTGACACAGCTGAGAGTGGGGAGAACAACAGTGGGTTTTTGCCCGCCCTTACACGCCTAGGGCTGAATCAGCCTCCAGCACAAATGAGAGCACCTTCACGGCTGCTTTATATGCTGTGCAGCTGCGACAGCCCCAAAGGATCCCTATGCAGCTGCTTACGCGAGCACCAAGGCTGCTTTGCGCTGCTAGAGAGGACCCAATAATCTGTAGACGAGGAGACTCTTGAAGACATCTCACAGCATCAAAACGCAAGCTACCTGGGGCCTGGGTAACTGTGGGGCTAACGAGCTTTGTATTGGACTACAGAGCTTTTCATGGTTAGATTACCGGTCTGAATCCCGCCTAGTGAATAACAAACACTAATTATCACCAGGAATTGCTATTTGTTGACCAAAGTGGAATGACTTCTTATTAGAGAGAACTGCCCCCAAACTTCACAATCCCAGCAGAGAAGACAAATCAGCAATGAGCACTACAATCTACCCGGTCACCCGTAGAGGCTGCATGCTGTGTTTTCCGATTGTAATCTCTGCATCAAGAATCTGTCTTCTTATAGGTACATACATAAACCACCACGCACGCCTATGGTGCCATATAGATAATCACAGGAATGGTCCGGCCCGGGCAAAGCTGTGTCACACGGGTGGTCCGAGGGAAGCTTGAACTGCAGTTGCCTTATGCTATATCCATTCTGCGCATAGCCAAAGAACTGCAGTCTCCAGGCTGGTTGATCCAGCACCAATCACAAGTGCTACACCCTGCTTTAAAAAAAAAATCCATGTATAATTAGTGGCTGGGTTAAAATAACATTCGCAATGACATCCAGTATCCGACTGGAAAGGATTTGCTTGGTTCTTATGACTTATTGCACTACTCCAACGTAGCCTCCAACAGTCTTTCAGAAGCTGGTTTAAACTTTCCATACCAGGAGCAAGTGTCCAACCCAAATATATTTAATGCAAAAGAGAAGCAGAGGGAGCAGATTAGTGGGCACGGTACACTGCCTTCCCACATGCTACTTTGAGCGGTTAGGCACATTCCCAGCGCAGCCCCGGTCTCCGAGGACATGTCTTTGCTTTGCAGTGGAATGTGCTTTGTAAGCCATGGCCAGGGGAAATTGACTTGTTGCCTCTAGGAAGGGAAACAGGTTGTTTTCCAGCACAAAAGGAGACGCCCAGAGATGTGAACAAAGTGGCAGGGACAGGATGCAGGCTCATATTCTGAGCTGCAACCAAGCAGCGCCCAGTCCAGCTCAGGAGCGGTATCTTGGTATCACTCCAGTCCTGGGAGTCTTCAACCATCAGGCCAATCGCTGGCAAAAAGCAGAAGCCTCAGGGCTGCTCTACTTTACCCTTGGTCTTCAACAGCCCATCCCAGCTGCCAGGGATTTCTGGAGAGTTGGGACACTCATCTCTACGCCTCACCCCTACGCCAGGGGCAGCGTGGAAGTCATTACAGTGACTCTGTGCCACCCAAGGTTTCTCTTAGGCCTGGAGGGACCTTGAGTAGCTCGTTAAGTAAGTTTTACAGCCACTGTTTGCAAGTGGCAGGAAGCAATGGGGGCACATCCAAGGAGCTGAACCCAAGTCTATCCCCTTGAACAAACATTTCTACTCAACTTTTCCAAAGGGTAGGAAAGCAGCATAAAACAAGGAGCCATAAAGCCATACGGGATGCCATTAGCACAGCTTTGATCGCTACGGCATCTTGGAGTGGACATGCAACCACGGCAATTCCTGTTCGTAGCACAAGGTAAAAGCAATAGCCATGCTTGTTGTTGGGAAGACATTTTCCCCAGTGCATGGATTTTATAGTTTTTATAGCTTAAGGTGGAATTTCTTACCAGTGTGATCTATTAGGTCATGGAAGAGACTGTCAATGGATGTGATGGAAGCTACATCCATCACTTGGTACATTAAAAATGACACGGAGCAAAGCATTATTACATGTACTCCAAGTACAACACTCCTTCACTGGCAAGAGACGGACTAGATGGCTTAACAAGTCTATTCTAACCGTAATTTCTATGCCCAATGAAGAACACTCATCTGTTAAGATCAGGTGGGCTTATCTCACTAGATAATGTTCCTATAATTGCATGGAATAGGAATGAACTTCGGTAAACCTCAGCCTTCCCCATCTCCTTCTCCTCTTTCTATGCTTTTGCTTTCCTTTTGTCCTACAAACCTCCACTTGCGACCAGAGAACTAACTAAAACCACCTTCGATAAGCCGGGAAAACATGGTCACTCCCCGTCCTCTCCGCTAAGCACTGAGCATCTTGCGGTTGATGGAGGAATGAATGGGCCAGAGAGAGGATATAAACCAGATCATTTTTGCTGAGCCCCAAAATCCCTCTGCAAGCTCCTGATGACTACTTTTGATTTATCTTTCATCATTAGGCTCCCTGGGCACTTTATAGGAAGTCAATGGAGCTACCTAGATTTATACCAGTTAAGGATCAGGTCCTATGTTTGTATGTCTGGTCAGTCATGTTTTATCTTGGAGACATGACCATCCATATTTTTCAGAATGAGGCTAGACACTATACTAAGCACACATCTGAATGGCAACTGGAAGGAGAAGAGCACTAAGCAAAAAGAGATGGTGGGCATGAACTTAGCTCTACTAGGGGTGGAGGAAAGAAATCAGGCTTAGATGGGTGAGGGTAAATGGGTGGGGACAGGCTAGCTGGCTTCAGAGAGGGAATCAAAAGGTGCCAAAGGAATCAAGTGTTAAGGCCCTGCTCTGGGGCATTGTTAGCCACAGGCAGTCGCAGAGCCGGCATTGACTCTGAATGTCCTTGCTTCCTGCAGCCTCCCCAGCCGGTGAGGATTGCCACAAAGCAGACGCTGGTGTGTGGGTCTTTATTAAATCACGAACTTCTCTGCACACAAAGCAGAGTTGCCAAGCACCGTTCCTTAAAAAATGCCCCACTACGGCATAATATATTCCAGCGCTGCTGCCCCCTTTGCGTACTGACACCAAGTCCCATTTGAAGGGAGGAGCTGTGTCTCATGAACAAGCCTCAGGGTTAGAGTCAAACCCTTCCCCCCTCAACGATTTATTTTGACACGTTTAAATTAATTTTAAAAGCGATACACGGTATTAAAACCAAATTTTTTAAAGTTCACTGTGGCCCGCCTTCTGCCGGGCACCGAATTTACACATACAGAGGACTGAGGCAAGTGAGGTCTACATTACTTTAACCAACCGTACAGTGGGTGGCTCCCATGCACCAACCCACCCCTGTGGGAAGGAGCACCAAAAAGCAAATGTGCCCTTCAATAAGTGCTACCCAGTCTCCTCCTTCGGGGGGGGTGGCACAGAGCTCAGTCGACCAAGGCAAAGATCCACATGCAGTGCCACCTGACAAGTTTATCCACACTTCCCAGCAGCTTGATCATCTGCAAAAAGGACCAGACTAAGCCGGTGTCGAGAATTAAACCCACACGGGGGGGGTTTGTCTTGTTGGTGCCATTCTACGTCTTACACTGTCATATGAGTCGCTTTGCCCGCTGTGTCCCTCTGTTCTGTTCACTGGGAGTGTAACTTACACCCACTAGTAACTGTTGACTCTGACCTATCCACGTGTGACCATCATTTACTTTACCTCTGAATTTGGCCCACCTAAGCTGGGAAAAGGCCTTCTGCAGCTGTGCGGGCAGCACAACCCATTCACAGCTGCACGGCGCTAGCTTGGCCAACTGCCGATAGGCCTATGGCTCTTTCAAATATCTCAAAATGGAGCTTACGTAGGACTTAAACGGTGCACAGGCCATGCTGCCCCTCTGCACATGGGTGAAATTTCAACCTCCCCATATGCATGTGTGTGTGGGGCTATATATATTTGCACAACTCTAAGAACCTCACTACCGCACTGCACCTGATTCCCTCCGGACTTTGCGGACATGGGTGTCCTGATGGGAGCATGGGGAGGGAGGGGGTTAGGCCTAATGACTAGAGTCAGAGTCAGGAGCCAGGGTCAAAGCCAGACTTGGGAGCTAGGAGTCAAGCCAAAGGTTAGAGCCAAAGTCAGGATATAGGAGTCGAGCCGGGGTCAGAATCAGACTTGGGAACCAAGAGTCAAGCCGGGGATCAGAGCCGGAGTCAGGAGCAAGCCAGGAAGCAGAGCTGGAGTGGACTGATGCAGGGTAGGAACAAGGCTAGAGGGAGATCAGAAATAAGGTAGGTCTAGGCTGGAGCAAGGCTGGGAACAAAGCAGGCACAGGAGCAATCGCAGCTGTCGGCATAAATGTTGAGCAGCCAGCAAACTGCTGCTGCTGGTGGTGGGCTTAAAAGCTGCCTGCAGGTTCCCTGTAGCCAATCAGGCAGTTTGGGCAATCGGGCAGTCCTATTGCAACCCAGATGAGCTCATGCATTTGCCTGGAGGCTGGGCTGGTTAGTCTTCAGGCTCAGCTGAAGGTCTTCAACCCTGACAATGGGGATTGCAAGTCTCCAACACTGCAGCATCTTACTACCCACCTCTGAATCACTCTCTAAGCAATACAGCTTTTCTAAGCACCATCCCTTTAAGTTTTCTTGCTGACGCAGAGTGGGTAAAGATGTCATCAATTACTGACGAACTGTTAACTCATCGGAGGAGTTGCGCATCCTGATATCACTCTTTATTTAGAAGATGATCATAGCAATCGACTTAAGTGGAAAGTTTTATTGCACCGAAATAATACAATATTGGAGACCGTCTGTAGATGGTGCTATAGTTTCTGTAAGTATTATGTGTAGGGAAGGGCTTGCTAGGAAAAGCTTAGCATAAAGGGAAAAGAATACAGCTTGGAAAAGTAAAACCCTTCAGAGGCCAGTGGTATTTGCAGCCTGTCTGTCCAGCTATCCATCTGCTCTTCATAAACATTTAAGCCCAGAAACAGACCTCTGTCTCACAACCCCTTTGTTCTGTTAGCACAGCCTGTGATGTTAGCACAGCCTCTGATCACGGTTTCAGCACAGGAGCGTCCACACCCCACACGATGCAGCCTGTCGGGTTCAGAGCAGTTCTTCCTTCCACGCTCTAGTTTCCTGACTTCCCACTTCATCCTTCAAAGCTCCACAGCCCCCAGACCCTTTTGGAGTCCTCAGTGCTACCAGATGTCCAAATAACACGGAGGCGAAACAAACCCTCTTCCCTTTGTGCTTGGCCAGAAGATTTTGCCCCATCCCCTTGGACACAATCCTGGCCCGGGAAATCCATGCATTCATGACCTCCAGGCCTTATCCTTTCCACTCATTATGTCTAAGAACAAAGCCATAAACTTCAAAAAGCTTCAGCGGGCACAGAACAGCTGGGTTTAGCAACGCAGATTGCCTGAATACATCACCCAAGTGCTCTGCTCTCAGCACTTGCTTCCCATTGAACACAGTCCAGTTCAGGTCTCAGTCCTGATGCTCACAAGCCTCCAAGAGGCTGTCTCTAGCTACCTGACAGATCACGTTGTAACTCCAAAATTGGGACCCAAGAGACCCTATAATGGCTTAGATGTGCTACTGGACCAATCACAAGTCTTAATTCTATAAGCGGCTAACAGGAGGTGGTCCACCTAGGGGATTCATAATCATTTACCACGGGTTTCCCTTTTAATCTTTTGGAAAACACCCTAGACTTGCCTGTCTTGGTTTACCCTTGGGAAGACATGGATACAGCCCTCCGCTCTAAGAAAGGACACTGAGACAGTAATTTCTTTGAAAACAAAATGCCTCTTTATTAGATGCTAATTCTAATACAATTTAAATCGAAAATCAACACACTGTAACAAACGCCGTAAGTCACTTAAGACAATACAAGACACTCTAAACTATGTAACCTAATGCAATGCAACATCAAAGATAACAAAGCACAAAATTGCAATGCAATACTCATAACTCAATGCAACTTTTCCTTAGCACTTACACAATGCAGGTGTTAGGTGTGACCCTTATTTCACCCCAGTCTACCTTTCTGCTATTGGTCAGTTTCTTAACACCTCCATTTTGTTTCTCTCTCTCTAACATGACATCATCACAGCCACCATTTTATAAAACTTGCTCTAAACTGTCATTATTTACTATTGATCTAAACCCTTAATTCTAATACTGACTATATTTTATTCACGCCTAAACGTCAGGATACTGTCACCGCTTTTGTTATTCTCATTAGAACAGATAAAATCCATGATGTTTTCCCCTCTCTCTCTGTCTGCTTTTCAGCTGTGTGGCTAAATGCCGTCTCTGGTACCCGTCTCCTTATGTGGACTAAAGCAGCTTAAAAATCTCTTGTATCGGGGTCTCCCTCTGTGACCATAACCTCCCAGTCAGTGAACTGCTGCTGGAGCCAGGAAATTGACAGCCTGTAGGGAGACACACATGATGGCGACAGATGGAACTCCCCCAGGACTATAGAACTCCTGCTTTGCCAGCCTCACAAATTCAAAAGCCCCAGAAATCATAGAAACGCTGGGCTGGAAGGGACCTTGAGAGCTCATCAAGTCCAGCCCCTTGCACTGAGGCAGGACCAAGTAAATTTAGACCATCCCTGACTGGTGTTTGTCTAACCTGTTCTTAAAAACATCCAATGATGGGGATTCCACAGCCTTCCTTGGAAGCCCAGTCCAGACCTTAACTACTCTCATAGTCAGAAAGTAAAAACAACGAGAGTCCTGTAGCACTTTAAAGACAAACAAATTTAATTTCTGCAGGCATAAGCTTTCGTGGGCTGCAACCCACTTCGTCAGATAGTTAGAAAGTGTTTCCTAATGTACAACATAAAATGCCCTTCCTGCAGATTAAGCCCCATTACTTTTTGTCCTACCTTCAGTGGACATGGAGAACTATTGATCCTATCCTCTTCATAAAAGCCGTTGACATATTTGAAGACTATTATCAGGTCTTCCCTCTGTCTATTTTCCTGAAGACTATGTCCTAAATACGCACAGTTTTTTAACCTTTCTTCACAGGTTCCATGAGTCAGCCCCACCCAAAGTCATGAAACTGGCTTAAAATCATTACGTTTAAACCAAAGTAAAATTGGGTTCTTTTTCTTTACTCTCAGGTTTTTGAACCTTTAGCGTGCACTGCAGTCTCCTTTTCAAGCCTCTCTCTGCAACCATGAGGACCAGAATGTTACTTTAAAAGAAATGAAGGCTGAGATTTCCCACATATTCACAAGACTCCGGGAGCTGAGGCTTTAAGACATACATGAAATATCACGATAGTTGGCAACACTGGGACTCATTCCTGTAAACAGTAACAACAATCCCTGGCCTCCCTGCTTTTAGCCCCAAAAGCAAAACTATTTTATTCAACTTAGATGCCCAGCATGAGACACTAAAAGTTGGGTCCTTCAGAGGGATAGATAAGAATTGAGGCTTCTCAAACTAAAAATCACTTTTGAAAATGTTGGCCTTAATCTTCAATAAAGCGTCATATAAAAAGCTAGCTCATCAGCTTAATTAAGAAAATAAAAACCTTACATTCCTTCCCCCCCTAACCCTCACACTCACTTTCTTCCTTCCAAGCCGAAAACAAAGATTTCTGTCATTATTACTGCCAAACCCTGAAAACTTCAAAGAAACCGAGTCTGGCACGAAAAGTGTCTTCTTTTACCATGTCTTTCATTGGCCTAACACACACACACACACACACGTCCTTTTAAACACAGCTGTATGAATTTCTCCTGAATGCCAGTGACTAAAAAGGGAAGTTGGAAAATTCTTCGTGATCATGAGTTTGAGCAGCTATAACCTGAGAAATATACATGGTGAAAGATAGATCTACAGTTTTAAATTCAGCCATCCAGTCAAAATATGGTTACTCACCGGAGATGTCTTCTAATAACATATTTATGTAGTGCTTTTCATCCTGAATTGCTTTAAAGACTCTACGTAAGAGGGAGCATTCACCCACCCCACTAATACAGTGTGGGTGGAATGAATTAGCCACTCTGTGTCAGTAACACAACAGTTTTTAGAAAGGAAATTGAAAAATACAGAGCCAGTTGCATTTAAGGTAGACAGAATATGCTGAGAGCTGGAATTTTTCCAGGACACCCCAACACATCCAAAGGTGCTACAGGATGTTTCAAGGAACGTGTATGAGGTCAGGCCATTGATTTTACACCCATTTGAAAGTTGGCATCTCCAACAGCATAGGCCCCTCCCCCCCCCCCCGCCAGCACCATGCTAGGGCGCTTTGGTTTTACTTCAACTCAGAAGGAAGAGCACCATGATCCTGCAGAATCTGGATTTCCCTTGGAGACCTGGAGACCAGTCAGAGCTGTGGGTGCTCACCACTTTGCAGGCCCAGGTTTCATTAGCTTCTGCCATCCAGTGACATCACAGGTGGGGGTAGCATGGCTGAAGAAATGTTGCCCAGGATCAACTGGACAATGTTATCTACAAACTGAGCATAATCAGAGAGGGACTGCTGTACGTTGTTCCTCCTATGTCAGTCATGGGGAATAAGGGGCCCGTGACTGATATTTTGAATTTCTATAGCATTTTTCACGTCAAATGGTGCCAAAGCCCTCCACAAACGATATGACATCACATCCTACTTAAAAGAGTATTTCTTTCAAATGGCTGTCCTGTTCAACATACAGGCCCATCTTAGTGACTGTGGGGAAAAGTCAGCTAACTAGCTCAGAGTGCATTGTTTCTCTGACGGCAGAGCCTATGAGCCCCATTGTACGAGGTTTGTACATACATGTAAAATACAGTCCTTTTTCCTAAGAGCATACAATGTAAACACGCAAGACAGAAAGAGGAGGGGGGAAAACAGGGGGAGATAAGAAGCATCCCCATTTTCCAGATGGGGAACTGTAGCAGAGAGAGGTTAAGGGACTCACCCGAGGCCACATTAGAAGACTGTGGCAGAGGACAGAACAGAACTCAGCTCTCCCAAGTCCCAGTCAAATACCTTATCTGCCATTCATGCATGATAGTGAGGTTTTGGATAAGGACACTGGGGTATGGCCATACTCATAGCAGAAGTGACAGGGGATATTGATTTTCTACACAGAAGCTCAGTCAACATAGTCTTTTCGTCAGGTCGCACTTAGTAAACAGCATAGCACCGAATGTACCTACCGCAGGAGGATGAAGGCTTGGGTCTGGAATGCATGCTGTGAGGTATTTCACAACTGCTACTCGGGTCACAGGCCATCCTCTCCTAATCCACGTCCGGATTACCCTGCAATCAGACTGTTATTAAGGCAAATCAGGACACACCTACACTGCAATAAAAGACCCACGGCACAGTCATAGCTGGCCCAGGTCAGCTAACTCAGGCTCTCAGGGCTCGGACTACAGGGCTAAAAATTGCAGTGTAGATGTTCAGGCTAGGGCCAGAGCCCGGGTTCTGAGACCCACCCCCTCAACGACTCAGAGCCCAGGCTCCACCGCAAACTCAACCATCTACAGTTCTATTTTTAGCCCCACATCCTAGGTCAATTGACCCGGGCTCTGCGACTCGGTGACAATAGTTTTTTTTTTGCAGTGGAGACGCACCCTCAAATTATGCTCCAGGCTAATGTGAAATCTCAAGCTCCATTTGTGAGCCTGATGGATTGAGACTGACAAGTTGGGGAGTCTGACAGACACGGAACGACCAGCGGAAAGCCACGTGTACACAACACAAACAAATCCCCATTCTGTATGCCAAAGACAGAGGTGCTTTGCTAGAGGCCCAGAGGAGAATGTGCAGATTATGACAGATGGACCTAAAACATATGTAAAACATCAGCTAGATTGTATTTATATTGCTTGACACCCGGCTTTGTTCGGTTGAGCATTAGCAACAACTCAGGGCTTCCTTACCTATATAATGCTGGTTTCCTTTAATAAAGCATTAAGGTAATGTCTCAGCAAGGCCTTTTCTCCATGACTCCAGGGTGGGGGGATGTGTGTGGGGATGGGGGTGGGGGGATGTGTGTGGGGGGGGGCGATAAACAGCAGAGAAATGAGTTGTTAAAAAACCTGACTGCGACTTTGAAAAGTTTCACACTCGAGGAGAGGTTTTTGCATTTTTAAACAATAAATGTGAAGTGGCAACGGACAACAAGGGCCCGGGGGGGCTGGGTCGTCTTTCTCCTGCCTTCCAAGGCGGATATGCTTAGATACCCTTGATCTGTATGGGAGTTGTCATGTTGAAAAGTGCCAGCTGGTGAGTGCTGGATCCAAAGACAAGCTCAGTCCTCATCACAGCCAATGGGTGTGCCAAGCAGTCTATTTCAGGCTGAACGGGAAGGGCAATCGAGCCCCTTTCTGTAGTAAAAACAGTTGGCTCTGGGGCTACTGTCCAAGACACTAGGCCGCATGGAAGGTCAGAACTAAGCTGTGTAAACTGAGGGGTTTCCCTGGGGGCAAACACAGTGGCTAGAAGCTGTGTGTGTTGGAGGCAGAAAGCCACGCGAAGCCGTTCTGTGGTGAACCTGTGCGGGAGCAAACAGACAGGGCTTGTATGGGCACAGAGTTCACCGGAGTGGCAGACAAGGGGATTTCTGAACAAGGACGCTGCCTGCTACTTGTTTCTGCTGTGTTCAGGGAAACAGGCCCTTGTGTCATTTTTTCTACAGACAAAGTTACACCCGAGACTCACCATACGTTTCTCCTCCTAACAGAAGCAATCCCGCAAGCCTTCGAATGTTGGCTCACCGCTTGCACCAAAGAGGCAACAGTAGTGATGGGCAAGGTTTGCTGATCATCATCATCAAAGGGCTATACTGCAGGAAACACACCGAGGGGTTAGTCTTAAAACTCTGTGGATGGGAATGGAATGGACATTTGGGACTCCCCTTTCTTCAAGAGGGAAATGGACTCACACCCCTCCCCACCCACCCTGAATGTAGTGCTGGAGAAAGGTGCCAGTCAATATGAGCCGAGGGAGGCCAGGGTCCTCCTGCACAGATGACAATGGCCCACCCTCAGAGGAGAAGGACAGCTAAACAAAGACTGGGGTCAACTGATGGCTTGGGATAACTCAGGACGGGAAGGTACGGGAGCTCAGCAGAAAGGTTCTAGGGGGTGAAACTGAGCAAAGAACTCCAGACAAGGGAAAGGTGCCAGATTGCCAGCTCTGGAAGCTGAAGGCCTCCATTCACCCACAGAGAGCACAAAACCAACCTGCCAATGGGCCTGAATACCTCACGTCTAGGAGATAAGAGGATCTCCTATTTCATAGAAGATGAGGGTTGGAATGGGACCTCAGGAGGTCATCTAGTCCAATCCCCTGCTCAAAGCAGGACCAACCCCAATTTCTATGTCTTTTTAGTGTTCATTGCCATAGTGTCTGAGCACCCCTCAATGTTAGTCAATTCAGACTCACAACATTCCTGGGAGATGGAGAAAAGATTATTATCCCCATTTTACAGATGGCATGACTGAGGCACAGGGAGACTAAGTGATTTCACCCAAGGTCACACAGGGAGTCAATGCCAAAGATGCTAGGTTTTGAGACTCACAGTTTTGGGATTAAACCACAAGACTAACTTTCCTCTAGAGAGATAATCCAGTCTCTCTGTCCATGCAGCTTTTGGCCTGTCTGCTGAAGCTTCTAGCAAGAATTTTAGCTGAAATGGTAGTTGGACACTGCCCATTAGGTACTTGTCTTGGACCTTCACCTTATTTCATACAGCCATCAGATGGTACTAATTTTCACAGACCATGAACAAGGACTGGACTTTGAATACAACCTAGAGATAAAAAAGTTGCATCTCCTTCCAGTCCCCTAAACTTCCCCATTGCCAAACTGATGCTAAAACAATTTTGTAAGAGCAGAAAACTGGTTTGTGAGCATTGTTAGACAAGTCCTGGAGTGGAAAGGCTGGATTCTGGGGTCATTTTCCATTCTCCGTGCTGTCACTCAAACAGAACAGCAGGTCCCTAAAATAGTTACAAGTAATCATTAGCCAAAGAGGACTTTGAAAATTTGCCTTGTTTATGCATTCACTGGAGGGTCTAAATCCTGGTAGAGCTTAGAAAAATCCACCGTTTTCACTAAGGAGCTTTTAACTCTGCCTGGGCAAAAGTGCCGCAGTACAAGATAATAAATAAATGTCATGCCACATGTATACACATTTTCTTTCTAGGCTGTTTTCAATTTCTCCTTTCAGGCGGGTTTGCCCTGATGGCTCCCTTCACCGGCTGTATAAGAAACCGCTTTGGCACGTCGCCGAAAGCTTTCCAAACAGAAAACGTATTCATGTCCTAGACTTCAGAATGAGTAACATTTCACAGCCATGTGTCTCTCAACATCCACAGACAGAAGTGGAATGGAATAGCCTGCGTCATCCTACAATCCTGTGTGTGTCAGCCTCGGTCCTTTGCGCTGTGATACCTTTCTGTGGGAATTTATTAGTGGGAACAATGCCACAAAGCGCCTCCTGGAGACAGAAGTCCTCTCATCACAGAACTTGTACAGTGTCAAAATGAGCCAATTATTATTAGCTGTCTTGTGGTAACATCTAACTATGGGCGCAGACAAGTACAGGTGCAATTTGATGTGGTGCAGTAATTTAAGCCAACAATTGTGGTCACTTGACTACCTAGGTACCTGGTTGGTGGCTGCAATCAGGTTCTTAGATTTTTAAGTGACCTGAATTGTTTCTGCAAATAAAGAAGGGTGAAAAATGAAACCCACATGACTATTGTGGGTGCAATGAGAGAACCTGAGAAAAGCCAGGCTCAGAAGTTAGCCATGGAAATCCACATCTCTCTCCATGGTTATTATTTGTATTACCATAGCACCTTGGAGCCCCAGCAATGGACCAATTACAAACACAGAAATGCCTCCACCTGACCTGGAGAATCCACCGCTGGGTGACAAAGCAGTTCAGTCTCCACGGCCCATTACATCAGGTTTAAGCTTCTTGCCTTCAAGGCCTGACACAATGCCAGAGGAGCTAGATCGAGGCCTCCAGGCAGCACTGAATTCCAATCGCTGGCGACGAGCTGGATACAGACTGGTACATCAGCCCAATGAACAAGGCCAATGTATACAGCTGAAAGGAACAAGGAGAAGGCAAGGCCGTGGTACGACCCCTTCAACTCCCGGAGAAATATTCCATGCCAGCCCAGTGGCCAAAGCAGATTGCTCAACCCTCATGCACAGGAATTGGCACTAAGGAAACGAAACATATCGGAGACACTATTTCTCAATCTCTTCTCCAAGGACCATGCAGCTATGCACTTATGGCCTGTACTAACATCTGGCGCCTAGAAGCTGGGGAGAGGAAAGATTTATTTGACCATCCATTCCATCCCCTGCCAGCGCCAGATCATTCCCCACTGTACATTTATGAGCCTTTTGCCTGGTCTGTCTCTGCATTTGCCAAGTGTTGGGGTTGCCTCCACTTCCGTGGGGAGGCTATTCCACGGCCACAGGAGCCCGCTGGTCAGCAGGGGAGGGCTCCAAAGCCAAGCCATTTGCATATCACAGAGCACAAAGCCTGCCCTACGGTCTAACGATGTTCGTCATAAGGCAGGAATAGAGCAGTGGGTCCCAACCCAAGGCCCGGGGGCCAAAAGTGGCCTGGGGGGGGGGTTTCAAAATGGCCCGGCACTCACCTCCCACTGGCTGCAGAAGGGAGCCACTGCTTAGGGACCCAGGTGGAGTGCATGGGGCTACAGGATGCGTGCGGTTTCCCTGCTGCAGCCAGGGGGACGGGAACTGCCCCTCCTCAATGAACTCCTTCCCTCTGGCTGCAGTGGGGGTGAGGGGCCTGTGGCGGAGGGGAGCAGGCAAGACCCACCATGCTTGAGGAGCGGCAGGACTCTAAAAATCAGGGCCTTCCGGTTTGGCCTGCCCTTAGCAGGCCACCCACCGTGACTTAGCTGCCAGGCCACGGGCGTCAGTGTGTGGTGAGAGTCACTCACCCACCCTAGTGCTTCGTCTGTGAGCGTGTGACATACCGTGAGTAATGTTACCTAGCAGCTCTGTGTTCTTGGGGAACCAGGGCGCAAAACCCCAACTCTCTCTCTCTCTCTCTGGCTCACCTGAATTACCCCCCCAGCAGCCCATGCTTGAACCAGAAACCAAAGGCCGCTTGAACCAGAAAACAAAGGCATTTCAATATGAAAAGGCAGGGGACACAACTGAAACCCTCCCATCAAGGGTGAGACAACTCCCCATGCTTCATACAAGAGACACAATTGGAACCCTCCCATCAAAGGTGAGACAACTCCCCATGCCTCATACAAGAGACATACTTGGAACCCTCCCATCAAGGGTGAGACAGCTCCCCATGCCTCATAAGCATCTCAGTTAGCACATGAATGAAGAACAGAAGCCTCATCTACATCGAAGATGGAACATGCACTGAACTCTGGGATTGCTGAAGCAGGGAAGCACTGCATTTTGGGAAATCTCTGCTCTCGATGTAACTGAACTCACACCTGTGCACACCCAGCTCCGCAGTTATCAGACCATTCTAGTTATTGGTATGCAAAACACTGAAACCTGGTTGCATTGTGGGCTCTCTCTCAAGAAAGGACGCCCTTCCAGGAATGATCAGCTCTTTTTGTCCAGACATTGTTTATCCATAAACAAACCTGGCATCTACAAATCCCCTATCAAAGCTCAAACCTCTGTTCTGATGCTTGGATCCAAACTTTGCATCAGTTTCACTGTAACCTGTCTTCTCTTCCTGACTGATCGTGTTGGGGGCTCTGCCAGACTAAAAGCACTCCAGACCCTGAACTGACAAGCCTGTTCCTGGGAACCTCTGAACTGCATGGAGTGGTGAGATCAACCCCCTCCTCCTTCCCCCAACACAACTGATCTCTCTCTCTCTCTCTCTCTTAGTCCAGGTATAACTTTCTACTTTTGTAATCAAACCTGGGATAGCTTTCTCCAATACCCCAATTGTAATTGTGTAGTATTGTAAGTGTTTGATTGTTTTTCTCTCCTTGTATGGTATTACTATTAGTATCATAAGTTTTATATACCTAGCAATAAAATAACTGTTATAATCAAGCTGGTTGCCACTTTCTCTCTCTCTCTCTCCAAACTTTATGTTCTTCCTTTGTGTCCTTGGTCCCTATCTTGCTCTGTAGCAACGCTTCTCTTACCTAAGCCAAAGATCCCTGGAGTGCCCAAAAATCCTATGGGGTTTGCTCATCAAGGGGGTTATTGCTAGAACAATTGTGGTGTAAAGGGGTATATGAAGGGGACAGCCAGGAAGTGCTACTCTGCCTAGCCTATGGGATCCAGGGGCAAATGAGGGTGCAGCTCAAGTGCTGTTTGACCCAGCCTGATCGATTCCAAGGGGCAATTAAGGGGAGTAGCCAAAAAGGTGCTGTTCTATTCTGCTCTATTCTGGTGTGTTGCACAGGGGCATATAAGGGTAGCCACTGAGAGTGTGGTGTCACCCAGCCTACTGAGTTCAGGGACATATAAGGGGTCAGCTGAGAGTGCTGATAGCCCGGTCTGCTCAGACGCACTAAGTTGAGCTGAACTGTGTATGTGTGTGTGTGCGTATCTGTGGGGGGTTGTGCTGGAGGAACCCATCCCTGAAAACCTTAGGTCCTGCAGGATACCTCCATTGGGAGAGGGCTTGTAGCCCTATGAACACACAAGTAACACAAGCAGTACATTAGTAGAATCACACCCCTAGAATCACACCCCTCTTCCAGGAAGGTAACCCTAATAAATGAGCATACCCCAAGGAGAAGGGCAAATCTGGTAACAGTAATCTGTAGGTGTCAAACGAGCAGAGCAGCATCCAGATGTTTACTGTAAATCGATAGTGATGTGCAGCCCTTAACGGTGTGTGTGTCAATACATTTTTAGGAGCCAAGAGACTGATGGGTTGTAAAAATGATATTTGTGGCCCTCGAGCCAAAAAGTTTGGGAATCCCGGACTAGATCATTTCCATCACTGCCAGCCCCGGGACAGCTGGCAAGACAGTCTGGGAGCAGGGGCACAGAGCAGGTGCCCCACTACCTTGTGCACACGGAGGTACAGCCTACCTAAGGGAGCACGACCAGTCTCCAGCCAGCAGCTGCACACACACCCACCTCCAGCACGTGCTAGCAGGAATGGAGCCTGCCGTGGGGCAAGAGGCTGGCGCTTGAAAAATGACTCGCAGCCAGGAACGCTCGGTTCCCCCAGAAGCAGCGCACCTCCAGCACATAAGTGCCTGGATTCATCCATCGGGCCAGACCCTCAGCTGGTGTGAGTCGCACAGCGCCAGGATCTGGCCTGTAATGTCTACAGCGTTAGCAAAGACATTCAGCCCTGCAGGGTGCTGAATGGCCTCGGGAACAGATGAGCCTACCGGGAACCGGAAGTGTGCAGTACCTCGAAGTGGGATCATGCCGAACACCAGCAGTTCAAGGCCGCAAAGCTCAGCAGCGACATGACAGGGTTTTCGGCTTCCTGCGATCGCCTGCATCCTCCATCGACGCCATGGGACCCCCCTGCAAAAAGCAAAGTTCACGATAAGACAAAGCATTCAGGGGAGATGTGTGAGCCAGTCCCAGACACTACTGCTGACGTTCTAGGGTGCGTTACGCATGCAGTGCAAACTGAGACGCAGCTCCAGTGATTACATGGATGACCCCCAGCTGCTGTTATTTTGATCAAATGGATCAGATTGCAAATAAACGATGGCACGGTATTTACGGCGCATCTCAGGAAAGTGCAGAGAGAAAAGCCGCTTTGTTTTGATTTGCCCCACCCCCTTTTTTTTTTTAAATCTTGGCTGTGTTTTTCCTTAGAACAATAAGCTGATTTCCACACACCTCCCCCAAAAAGGATATCACAGCAATAAAACACTCTGGGGTGAGTTTTATCAGGCTATTAATACCCAGCATGGGTGGGTGAAGGCAGGAGGCCACACCGCAACACGCCCCGAGGCGTCCATTAATGGTGCCTATAAAACACACCCTGTCATGTCTTCTGGCTTAATTGTCAAATGGCTTCCAGATTTAAACCCTCTAAATGGAACCTTTTCGAAGATCTAAGTTCATTAGGTAAGATCAAAAGCAACGTTAAACATAGGATGTGGGAGCTACCATTTCAAACTCAAGAAGGCATAGATCAGCCTGGGCTTTGCTAATATTTTCCTTTATATTAAACTCACTCAGTTTAGAAAAGAGAAACTGTCTACTAGACAGAAATTAAATAGACAAGAAATCTGGGCCTCCTTCCTGGGTGGCTGGGCTTGTTATGCTCTGCGGGTTTGGTTCAGATCTACCTCTGCCTGTTTATCACTTCAGCCTTGACTTTCAAAAGTGACTAGTGATTTTAGGCGCTTTAATTTTTGGGTGCCCAACCTGAGATACAGTAAAACAGTGCTGGCAGTCCTCTCTAAATCAGGCCCCTTCAAAGTGTCTCAATGTTGGACATCCAAAATCACTAGTGTCTTTTTCCCCACCTTATTTCTGTTTCTTTCTCTTGATGCCTTAGGGCCATTTTACACTACAGACTGATGACAGCTAACTACACTGCACAGGACTGTAAAAAATTTCACACCCTGTGCAATGTAGTTAAGCCGACCTATGTGCTGGTGTAGACACCCCTAGGCTGACGGAAGCTGTGCCACTGTAGCACTTCTAGTGTAGACACAGCCAAAAACACAAGCCATCGGCAGAGTAAGTTTCCCTGTAGTAAGATTATTTTATAATTGCCCACTTCAGGGTTTCTTGCAGCTTTATCTGAAGCAGCTGCTACTGCTCACTGTCAGACATAGGACATTGGATAAGATGGAGCATCAGTCTAATCCGGTCTGACAATTCTTATGCTCTTATTGTTTGGAGATAAACTAGAACTAAAATATGTTCTGTCCACCAGTAACATTTGTTACTCATTGGTGTTAAACACGGATGCCTCCATGACCATGACAAATAACAGCCATGTGATATCATTCCTGGAAACACAGCCAGGTCTCCTGCTTTGATGAAAGATTACCCGAGAAAAGCCTAGAAGAATCCCATTACATTTCACGATGGAAAAACAAGGGAGCCTTCCTAGCAGAGACAGAAGAGGGATAATAATATATGGGGAGTGGGCTGACGCTAACAGCTGCTCTTCGATCTTCTCTATGCCAGGGTGTTCGCGGTGGAGACTTTGCCGAGATATTCTAAAGGAGCTTCCGTAAGGTGGAGCTTTCAAAACAGCTGCTTAATGCAGTTTCCATGTCTCGTGTTGAAATTTAAAAGCTCACATCAAATCCTGGGCCCGCCTGGTGGCCTTGTGACCTGGCCCGGTACTGCTACGCGGGACACTCCAGTTCAATCCCCGCTCCTGTTTTTCTTACTCCGAGGGCCAGCAGTGGGTGGGGGAACACTTTGGAGGCAGTGTCTCCACAATTTATTTGCTTTCCAGACTTGTTCCTCACGCAGTTCTTCCCACAGAAGACGGCAGGCAGCTTTTTAAAGCCCCATCCTGCAACTGGAGACATGCAGCAGCCCCCTGCTCTAGCACAGAGGTCAATGGGGCTTCACATAGGAGCAGGGGTCTACCTGGAGGGAACAGTGTCAGCCGTAAAGCCCTGCAGTTGTGCCTGCTCAGTACACGTAACATCCGAACGAGCCAGCCAGGCTGTCTGATTGGCAGAGGAAACCAGCAGACCAGGTTAAGCCCAGCAGCTTGCTGGTTGCTCAATATCCATGCACTCTGCCTCCATGTGCTCGTCTCTGCAAGCTCTGCTCCTGCCTTGTTCCCATCCTGCTCCAGCCTTGCTCCTGCCTCAGAATCAGCCTGGCTCCTGCCTTCCAGCAATCTGGCTCTGACCCTCCGCTCTGATTTCCAGCTCTGTTTTGACCCTTGGCTCTGGCATTCAGACTCTGACCTCTAGGCTTGGCTCCTGCTCTGA